>NC_137827.1:13250379-13255379 GCF_963921795.1 Nannobrachium achirus | reverse complement strand
ACATAGCCAATAAGGGGTCTAAAAGAATGTTGTTGAATTCCTTATAAAATTCACATCCGAACCCGTCCGGCCCAGGGGCCTTCCCCGAGGGCATACACTTCAGGGCAGCCAGAGCCTCCTCTTTAGTAATCGGGGCATTTAACATAGTATTCTGGGCATCTGTAGTATTAATGAGGCGCAAGTCTTTTAAAAAATTCAACATATCTTCCGGAGGGGCACCATCAGACTGTTCGGTCTTATAAAGGTTAGAGTAGAACAGAGCAAACTCCTTGTTAATGGTTTTGGTATCAAAAGACCTAACATTATTGGAGTCCGAAATGGCGGCTATTGTTTGAGAGTCAGCTCTCTTTTTAGCCAAGTTAGCTAAATACCTGCCGGGCTTATCCCCAAACTCGTACATCCTCTGTCTGGCATATTTCAAAGAATGCTCAGAGTCTTGAATTAAAAGAGTATTTAAGGCGGTACGAGTGGCAGTAAGTTCTTTAAGTAGGTCCGGGCTTGGTGCAGAAACATGTTGTTTTTCAAGATCAGCCAATTTGGAGTCGAGGAGTTTGCGCTGTTCGTCCTTTTTACGTCTCTTGGAGGCAACATAAGACATAATCAATCCACGAGTGTATACTTTACACGTCTCCCAAAGGAGAGAAGGGTCATCTGTGGATGATGAGTTAATTGAATAGAACACTTTGAATTCCGAGGAAAAGTAAGAAATGAATCTGTCATCTTTAAGAAGAGACGAGTTAAACCTCCAGCGTTTTGATAGTGCCCTTTCCTCAGAAAGAGAGTAAGTCATATATATAGGAGCATGGTCTGATAAAACAATACTTCCGATCGTACAGGAGGAGACCAAAAACAGTTTAGAGGAGGGGATAAAGAAATAGTCTATTCTACTGTAGCTAGTATGAGGAGCACTAAAAAAGGAAAATTTCAAATCGGACGGGCAAAGGGCTCTCCAGACATCAGAAAATCCAACGTCTGAACATAAAGATTTAAGAGTCCTGGCCTGCCTCGTGGGGGGAGTCGTACTAGGTGGGAGTTTATCCATAGAGGGATCAAGGTGACAATTGAAATCCCCCCCCACAAACGAATCCCCAGTGGCCAGGATTGCAAATTCTGCAAAAACCTTGGATAGAAAATCAGGTGAGTACCCAGGGGGTGCATAAACATTCATGAATGTCATATCTTTACCTTTAAGAACACCCTTGACAATAACATAGCGGCCTTGGCTGTCCACTGTAGTAACAAGGGATTTAAAAGCAAGATTCTTATTGAACAGGATAGCCACGCCCCTACTGAATGAGGAATAAGCGGTAGCAAAAACCTGTCCCACCCAATTCCTTTGAAGCTTAACAATATCCTTGGCCTCCATATGAGTCTCCTGTAGAAAAGCAATAGAAACGTTCTCTTTCTTTAAAAAGGATAGAACCGCCTTCCTCTTAGCTAGTTTCTGTAGGCCCCTGACATTCCAGGAGCAAAGCTTTATATTATCCATATTGGCCATAGAGAATGAGCAATAGATTAGTCAGATTAGGCCTAGAGAGGCCAGGGGACATGTCATCCCCGCCCATCAAAGAGAACAAACCTGCGTGACCTGAGCTAAACAAAAAAGAAACATATAACACATACAGTACGTAGAACACATAAAAACATAGAAACGCCCTACAAGAGAGGGGCATGTCCCCAAATGTACAGGGACCAAACATCTTATCAGAAAACCTTCAAACACACTCAATGCAAGACTACACCTCTCAAAGGCCGCACTCCCGCACTGGTAAATACCACAAAAGAGAAGGATGAAGAAAAGAAGTATAGGTTGTTATAAAAAATTATATATATATAAAAAAAGAAAGGATGTACACCCATGTACCCATATGTACTCTTAATATGCACAAGGATGCGCATACATGCACACACAGCGTGAGCACAAGCATGCGCACCCATGCACCATGAACAGAGCAAACAAAGATATTTGTAGAAAGAGGATAAATAAAATAAAAAAAAACCCAACAGGATGTACAACCATATATAAATGTGTAAACAAAACATATACATGAATACATGAGTGCGCACGCATGCGCCCACAAGCGTGGACACATGCATGCGCATCCACGCACCAAGAATAAAGCAGCTCGAAATGCTTACTTCTTCCAGTAAGAAAACCAAAACAATCCCCCACCCCCCACCCCCCCCAACAAACCCCTAAATACTGTGAAACTGTTGAAAGTATATACGGGTAATTATAAATAATAAAAACAGCATTGGTTATAAAAAAATGAAAAACAAATAAATATCAGAAGTTCCAAAAAGTAAAATAAATAAGGCATTAAACAAGCTATTCCACTTAGAAATATATCCAGTCTGTCAAAAAAGGCACTTAAACATCCCTAAGGCTATCAATCCCAAAGCCAAAAAAAACTAGTCTCAAAGAGCCAGGGTTACCACCGTAACCTGCAGTATAATGTGGTGCAATTAGTCCGTCGAAACGAGAGGGGGCGCTATGTTGCCGGCACATAGAGTTCACGGGTGATGACGCGGCCGGACGGCCGCGACCCGGAAGCGGAAGTCAAGCAAGCGGCTAGCAGCCACGATGTGGCTAACAACAATGCTAATAAAAAAAACGTATAGGCTAAGTAAAAAGGGGCCGCATTTATAAAAAGAAAACGTCAATAAAAACATTCCAACGGCATCGGACAGAAACGTAAAGCACCACATGCTCTTGTACTATTGTCCACGAAACAGGAACATTTAAATAGCGACAGAGGATTATGAATAAATAAAAACAAAACACGGGAAGTATGGCGGTTAGCTCCCCCAGCAATGCGAGAGACAGAGCAAATGTCGTAATAATAAAGATATCAAAAAGTGGAAAAGAGACAAAACAAATGTCGACGTGTACAAGCTATATTAGTCCTAGTACCATCCATAATGACAAACATGAACTAAAACGTCAATTAGGTAAATAAAAGGGGAAAGTATGGTACTAGGCGCGATAGTGGTAGCAAAGTGAAAACAAAGAAAAAAGTGGACCAGAAAAAAATAAATGTCGACATGACCTGGCTATTTAAGCCATATTACCGTCCATATTAACTAATACGTTCTAATAGGTAAAAAGTGGGAGAATAAAGAGAGAAAACGTTACGCTCAGTAGGTTAGCTGGAGGCTAGCAGGTCTGGAGGGTGAACTCATCGTCGGTGAGAGAGCGAGGCTTCGCCCCGGAGACGACGCTGGCGGCCCCGTAGGCTTCGATGTCGATGCGGCCACATCATCCCTCCTTCCCGGCTCCGCTGGTGTCGAGGTAGCGCCGTCATCTCCTCCTCCCGGTTCTGTTGGCGGCGAGGTGGTTCTCCCGTCCTCTCCTCCCGGCGGCGGTGACGCTGAAGCAGCTCTGGTCTGGGATTTCAAGAAAGCAGCAGCCTCCTTGGGGGACGATAGTTGTTTCCTCTTGCCGTCTTTGGTGGTAATGGAGAGCCGTGCAGGGTAAAGCAGAGACGGCTTGAAGCCCTGGCGCCATAGGCCGCTCATTACTTCACGGTATTTAGATCTTTGCTCCAGCACCTCCGGGCATAGGTCTTCAAAGATTAGAACTGGTTTACCCTTGTAGGATAGGGAACCTCTCTTCTTCCGAGCCTCTCGTACAATGGCCTCCTTAACTTTGTAGCGGTGTAGACGAGCAATGACCGCTCGGGGCTTGGAGCCGGGGGGTCGCTTGGCAGTCAGCGCCCTGTGACAACGGTCCAGTTCTGGCAGCGAGGGAAGCACGTCCTTGCCCAGAATGTCCACCAAGACCTCTGCAAAGAAATCAGTGGGCTGTACACCACTACCAGGCATAACTGACTCATCCAAACCAACTAAAATTATGTTGGAGCGCCTGCTTCGTCCCTCGAGCGAGATCATCCTGGACATCAGCTTGTTGTAGCTTTCTTCCATGGAGGAACACCTAGCCTCCACCTCCTCCATGCGGTCGCTGTAGCGGTTTAGCCCGTCCTCGACTGTAACCAGGCGCTGGTCCTGGTCGGAGATGGCCATCTGATGGTTATCTAGTCTGGATTCGAGGGCGGCAAAGGTATTTCTGAATTCGTTGGTGAGAGCGACTCGGAGTTGTTCCATTGATTGCTCAATCATCTTAGCAACGGCGGCTAGCTCGGAGGAGCCAGTGCTAGCAGCACCCTCAGGCCTCCTGCTATCCTGCCGCGTCGGCGGTTTGTTGCGGTCAGACATCTTCTGGAAAGTTCTGGTCAAATAAAAACCCAACACAAGTAGACGGGGTCGTGTGGGGAAGGGGTTAGCGAGGAAAAATCAACCAAATGTGGTAAAAGGAGTCAGTTTTATCGTAAAATTAAAGTTGCGGGAGCTCAGCGATGCAACGTGCGTCTTACTCCATTTGCGACCCCTAGTGGTCTCCCAAATGAAAACATTTTAACACTCATCTTTTCTTTTCTCTAATTACAAAATATGAACCCTTGTTGTAAAAAAAACTAAATTGTCCTTTAAGAAGTACAGTAAATGTTTTCCCCCTGTAGCCAAGGTATGGCTGCCATACCTTTGCCATACCTTTGCCATACCCAATTGAGCCTCTGGTACAGCAACCGCATCAGTCAACACGACCACGCTGTCCCTCTGGCGGTTGCCATAGAAACCTCCCCAAGGAGCTTTCATTGAGTGGAAGACTTGTAGTGTCTATTGTTTAGTTTTTTGTAGTTTGTTGTTTTGTTTTGTGGTGGGTGGGGGTGGGGTGTGGCTGCATACTGTAGAGCAGGGGGTCTTCAACAGGGGGTCCAGGGGGGCCTCCAAATCCTTTTTTATATTAACCACTTGAACACTTCAGCCAAAAATAGCAGATCTACAAGCTCACAACGGTTAGGGTTAGGGTTCAGGTTAGGTTTAGGTGACACCTCCATTTAGAATAATGGAAGTCAATCTTCTGAATATTCATGATGATGATGACGTTGTTTGTTTTTGTCCTTCTTTATTATTTGCTGTCAACAGCGCGACTCCTTGTCTTC
>NC_137827.1:13172879-13247879 GCF_963921795.1 Nannobrachium achirus | reverse complement strand
ATTTTTGAAAAAAAAAACATGAAAATGTGTGCCAATTCTTTCAATATCTTTGACCCGATCTTTGACCCGACATCTAAATCCTTCTTCTAAATCATCGGTTCTCAAACCTTTTCATGTCAAGGAGACACCAAAATTACAGGTATTTGGCCACGGACCCCCAATCTTAAAATATTTAGTTCCAGGGACCACCCCAGAAGCAGATATTTGAGCTAGTACAAAAGTTTGCTTTGAAAAATATATATATTGAAAAACTGTGCACACATTTTCAACGATTTCTCAAAAATAGCAGATCTACAAGCTCGCAGCGCGGCACTCGGTGCCGCGCTGTGAGCTTGTAGATCTGCTATTTTTCCGATAGTTAAAGCATTAAAACAATCCTAACCCCGAACGGGTTAAGATGTGTGTCCATTTTGTCCGTCTGGGGGGAGAACGTGAGTTGACTTGCAGAGCTGGCATGGTCTCTGGGAGACGAATGGTAATGTAGCATCTATTATTTATATGCCTGATGGAAGAAGCAGCTGGCTTGGCTTTTGGTTGAGGAGAGTGTATTGTCTGGGAGCCATTCCACTCTTCTTTTTTTTTAACCCATTTAGGCCTAGAATTATTGAATGCTTTAACCAGTGAAAAATAGCAGATATACAAGCTCACAGCGCGGCACCGAGTGCCGCGCTGCGAGCTTGTAGATCTGCTATTTATTGAAAAAAGTTGTGAAAATGTGTGCAAAACTTTGAATATATGTATTTTCAAAGCGGACGTTTGTAACTCAAATCCTGCTTCTGGGTGGGTCAACTGGAACTAAATATATTGAGATGGGGGTCCGTGGCCAAATACATATCATTTTGGGGGTCCTTCACATGAAAAAGTTTGAGAACCACTGACATAGTAGTCTCTCAAGAACTAGCCTCGTGAACCAGGCTTTTATTTTGGCGATCGGAAAAAAAATAAAGCGCCTGGTAAGAAACGTCTATTTTTCTGGCCAAAGGAAGTTGGCCCCGCTCTGTATCTGAGCCTCCAATCATGTCTCGGCCAGCTCGGAGCAAACCCGCCCATACCGGATTTGCCAAAATAAAATCCTGTGTTCCCGAGGCGAGGGTCCGTGTAAACAGTTTGTAGATAAACTTTCGCTCACTCTGTAGCATATAGACGTGAAGGATGCACGTTTTGTTTTAACACAGAACGCTGCCAATGTATTTATTGACTCCCAGCCGTGTACTCATGACTTGTTTTTTGCATTGAAGCGGTCGCTACCTAATTGGAATGGACGAGAAAATTTACTTTGTTTTTGTTTCACCGGATTGAGGATTCACTAGCATCCAGCAGCTACATCGAAGCTAAAGGATACCATACAACGTATTGGTAAGCAAATCAATGTTATTATCTGTCTGGCAGTGGTGTAAAAAAGGGCCCAAAATGTATCAATACTGCAATGTAGAAATCCTCCGGAAAGTATTGCCATCAAAATCTACTTAAAAGCATCAAAAGTAAGTCCAGAATGTTTGAAAATAGACTACAAGCTCACGATAGTGTTGCATCGCGCCGTGTAAATCCAGACTATGTATAAAGTAGGGCTACAGTGCTCAATGTAATATTTATTAGGCTATAATGTCTGCAAAGTACAGTACTGGAGTAAATGTAGCTACTTTACACCATTGTCCGACCATATCATGCAAACAAGAACTGCTTTAATCACATTCAACCGATCACAAACAGTAAAGCATCATTCCCATATGGGCCACTATAATAACTATATAGGTCCTATCTTTCAACCACTTATGGCAGTTGAATGTGATGATAAACAGTTCTTGTTGGCGTGGTATGGCCGGACATCAATGGTGTAAAGTAAGTACATTTACTCACTGTACTGTAGGTTTTGTAGCCATATTTTTATTTCTACTCCATCCCGGATCCAAATATTGTAATTTTATTCCACTATATTATTTGAAAACTTTAGATGCATCCATTAATACATAATATTATAAAACATACATAGAACACGTTAGCCCTATTTTATACCTATAGGCTGTTTGAAAATGGTTGATCTACAGCTCGTTTTATATTAAAAGGGACCATCAGTCAGAGGACATTAATTTGCAACACAATATAGTAGACCTGACACCATGATTCCTGATACTCAATAGCTACACAGAGTAAAGGCCCATTCCCACTGGGCCAGATAACAGATATCTGGAGATATTTCTCCAGATATTTTTCCATGCAAAGTGGATGGTAGATACAGATAAAAAAATGTTTTGCCACAGATAAAAGTATCTGTGGCAAATATCTGTGGTATATATTCTTTTTATCTGTATCTACCATCCACTTTGAATGGAAAAATATCTGGAGAAATATCTCCAGATATCTGTTATCTGGCCCAGTGGGAATGGGCCTTAAGCCTTAGAATTAGATGATGTGGTGCTAAGTGGTCTAGGTGTGTGCCTGGCATTCCAGGTACTTTATAGACAATAGATGTTTTGCCCTTGTGTAAATTTAAGGGTATATAGCCAAACAAAGGGTGCCAATTTACATTGATATTTTAATAGCAGTAACAAGAATGCTGTCAGACACAGTTTCCCATTTGTTTTAAGTAAAGGGACTGTTTGAAAACTTTTGCTTATTTCTAATTGTAAAGGGTTCATAATTAGCTCAATCATTGTTGTTGTTTCAGTGTTGTGATGTTTGTTTTTTCTCTTCTCCCACAGGGCCTGTGACAGCCAGGGACAGAAGTTCCTTTTAGGAAGTGCCATGGAGAGCTGTATTCCATCCTGTTTGCATCAATACCAGTGCACTCACAGCATCAGCGTCTTAGGGAGAACATTCATGTAGAAATGAAATGCAGATTTGGTGTTGGACACACTTGCATTCTGGTCAAAATGCAACATCTGGGTGTACAAATAAAGCCTGTTATGACACTTGCCTGGACATTTATTTGGATATGCACTATATGTAGAATGTTTTACCTAGCTTAATGTATCACCTGTGCTGTGAGTATTACTATAAAGGTTCAATATCAGTCTGCCGCTGGATATTATGACAAATGTAGATTTCAGGTTATTTGTATAATGTATGAGCATATAATAAGGAACTGCTCCTGCAAATATTCCTTGACAGACCTATTTATGTTTTGTTCAAATATAATCCCAACTACATCAAGTAGGGGCTATATAATTATTATGTTTAATGATTGAGCAAATGCATACATAGACAGCTCTGCTGTTTGGGATTTTCATTTACATTTCTAAAATTAGCCATGGATGCCGTTTGTACAGGCTGGGTAGTAATACAATTTCTGTGGAAGTGCTGGGCCATTACAGAGATGTAAGCCTACTGATTTGATTACTTTTATATTCAAGTCTAACTAACTTTACCTCTGTAAGAAATAAAGTAACAGAATATTATGATTGTTGGGGCCATATGCTACTATTGGATTTCGTGTTTAATATTACATTATTAGTAGTAGGCTATACTACTAGCTGTAAAACAACTAAACCAGTAAGTCATATCCTCACCCTATGAATGCCTGATTTATGCGTTTTGGTGGTGTTTTCATGAAGGCTATTAAAACGTACGGCATATCTTTCCATTGTTTGATTGCTGCTTATTCTGGTAACTCAGATTAAACTGCTCGACAATCACAGACGACAGTTTATTATGCTAACGAGTTCGGTACTTAATGCTTTCTGTCGGTAGCATTAGCATATGGCTGGCTGACACATTAAGGTGAGTTGTATGTTTAGGCCTATTTGAAATCACCATTTTGGCTGCATACATGCATGCACGTTGCACTGGACTTGGACAACAACAACAACAACAAAAAGATCAATGAAACATGATAATGTAATCGGTGGTGGTGACTTTGGTCAGTCAAATGCACTAGAATCAGACCATTACACAAACAATTCACATTCATTGAAATCCTTGACCCTTTATAATAACATTGCTATTTCTAACATGTAGGCATATAAATGTATGTTTAAGGATTGGATTGTTATTTGAACTGGGTGATTCAAAGTAGATTGGGTTTATTTTGTATTGTAGCGACCCTGCAGGAACGTTCCCACTTCCCGGTAGGGGTTTCCTACGGTCTCGTTTTACACTGAGCACCCACTACTGTGGGCGACGCCTCCTTTTCTTCATTGGCTGTTGATTTGTGAAAAAAATCACAGGGCAACGCCCCTGCAGACCAGGTTTCAATGCGAATCCCTCCAGACTACTCAAGAACAGACTAACTGAGCTCCATTTAAGTGAAAAGGACCTTTTCTTTGACAATGGCTGGCCAGATTGCTGACATAGAAACACAGGTTTTTCAAAAAACCTTAGAAGGATTCAAAAGACACTTATAGAATCGGGTCAAAATTCTAATTTTCACGATTTTTCAAAAATAGCAGATCTACAAGCTCGCAGCGCGGCACTCGGTGCCGCGCTGTGAGCTTGTATATCTGCTATTTTTCAATAGTTAAAGCATAAAATAATGATACACAATAATGTGTACCCCGTTCTGAATGAGTTAAAGCTATTTGGACATACAGTTGTGGGTACAGAGTGTACAATCCTTTGAACGATTCCATTTAAAGGACAAAACCCAGTGTCACACAACGCATGCCATTGTTTGCACCACACAGCTGCGGACCTGTTTCTGTCTGAAGCAGCGGGTCCCCCCCCCCCCCCCCCCCCCCCCCAAGCATTTTCATGTTCAAGGATGTACTTTTCCCGTGGACCCCCCCTTGAAAAAAGATTTTAGAAAACATGCAATAATCCTGGTTTCTATAATGCCTCCCCCTGGCCAGCCGGGGCGCCTGATGGAGGGGAAAGGAACTGGTTGGAATAACGTGTTCCTTCCACACGCTACGTCCAAACCGGGGGAAATCCCCACTGTCAGGTGAAAAGAAGCAACGTGGACTCCTCATGCACTGAAGGAAGCATGAGGTCAGTCCGTTGTCTCCCCAGGCGCGGCAGAGGGAGAGCAGGGCACAGGATTACATAGGCAATTGCCACTGGGTGAAAATGGGTTACAAAATCGTGGGATAAAAATTATAAGAAAAGAGATTTTCCCGGCGTCAGCGTTCTTCAAAAATAGCTGATCTACAAGTTCACAGTTGTGTCACAAACTTGTAGATCGGTTGTTTTTTGAATAATATAGGGCCGATGAATAATAACATAGGGCTTAGTTAAAGGCATTTGTCTTCTACCTTGTTCATACCTCTTCATATAATTGGTCTTCGCTAATGCTCGTTATGAGATGCCACAAGTTCCGTCTACTCCAAGGGTCTTCAACAGGGGGTCCGGGACCCCTAGGGTGTCCTCAGAGTTACTGCAGGGGGTCCTCCAAATCTTTGAGTGATAGAAACTTTTTTTTCTCCTTTTTTATATCAACCACTTGAACCCTAGCGTCCATATTCGGAGAACTTTAGCCAAAAATAGCAAATCTACAAGCTCACAACGCCTCGCGCTACAAGGCCTTGTGAGCTTGTAGATCGGCTATTTTCGGCAAAGAGCTTTGGTGTAGAGGGGAAAAAGAGCAGACTACGTAGTGAAAGTTCATTAAGTATTGAAATCCAAAATACACTGATGATCGTGCTGTCAAAAGATGAAAGTTATATGGAATCTATTAACAGGTTGTGGGGGTCCCTGCTTCATCTCTCTCTCAATTAAGGGGTCCTTGGCCTGAAAACATTGAAGACCCCTGGTGTACTCAGTCGTAATTGGTGGGCTGTGGACAGCTCAGAAACCTGCTTGGCCAAATTGGTTTGGTAGACCAAAAATGATTAGACCAAGTTCAGAGTGAAAGGTCAAGTTTACTAAGTATCTGCGATTTAAGATTTTAAGTGGTTAAGTGTCAAACAAATGAATCTTATCTATGAAATAGATGAGAATCTCCACACATTTATACAATATGAAGAGGGGGTCCCTGTGTCATCTCTCTCTCTGCTAAGGGGTCCTCGGCCTGAAAACATTGAAGACCCCTTTCTTTACAACATAAGACATCTGTTGTGTCTCCTTGAACCCCGGGCCTTGCCATTGCCTGACCTCGCTATCCGCCGCTGTCGCGCAGCGGCACGCTAGTTAATACCGTCATCCGGGGAATAATATCTTCATCCGTCGGCCGCTACTTGTGTCTCTCTCTCTCTCTCTCTCTCTCTCTCTCTCTCTCTCTCTCTCTCTCTCTCTCTCTCTCTCTGCCCCTTGAACAAGCACTTGGGTTTGATGTGGCGTCGGCCGCTGCTCGTGAAGTGGGTATTGTGCGAGGCGAATAGGTGTGTGTGTGTGTGTGTGTGTGTGTGTGTGTGTGTGTGTGTGTGTGTGTGTGTGTGTGTGTGTGTGTGTGTGTGTGTGTGTGTGTGTGTGTGTGTGTGTGTGTGTGTGTGTGTGTGTGTGTGTGTGTGTGTGTGTGTGTGTGGTAGCAGCTTGTAATAGGTGAGACAGTGCAGGTCTGACCTTGATTTGGAGACACAGCATCCCTACTGGACACAATCAATAGCTTTTGCACACTGCCCTTACTCTTCATGCTCTGCTGTGTGACACACACACACACACACACACACACACACACACACACACACACACACACACACACACACACATACACATCCAGACGCACACGGATCCATCTCCAGGCGGCGATCAATAGCCATAATCTGTTCCTGTCCATGGCCAGTCATGCGAGCCAGGCTTTTAGGTGGCAGTATGTGTGTGTGTGTTTGTGCGTGTGTGTTTGCTCGTGCGTCGGCGTGCGCATATGCATGCTTGTGTGTCCTCAGTAAGGACGGAGAGGGAGGCCTCGTCTTCTCGGTGGAACCTAGAAAGCGTCCGTCTGTCTGTCTGTCTGTCTGTCTGTCTGTCCGCCCGTCCTCAGGTTAGGGGTGGGCGATATGGTGATAAATATCGCTGAGACGATACAATGTCTCCACGACGTGCCTTTTTAGAGATATCGTATACAGTATATATCGTGATACAAGCCTTGTGAAAAAATCCTGTTGAATTGTTAATACAGAGATTCATTGCAGATTCCATTTAAACCTACATTTTGGTCTAAGTCGGTAGTTTTCAAACTTTAAAATGTCAAGGTCTCCCCTTAACTCTGACAGTATACAAATGAAACCAAATGGACCCGTAAAGGGTCCATTTGGTTTCATTTGTACACTGTCAGAGGTATACTTGTAAGGGTCAAATGACCTCCCAAAAGGAACCCAGGAACCAACATGAAAAAGAATCGTGATAAGATTGTGTATCGTGATACAGCTTGGAAAAATATCATGACATTGTATTTTTCCATATAATATAATTATTTATTTATTAGTCAGACAGACACATTGCTGTGATTTGAAATGTGTTCTCCGTAGGGATGCGAATCTCGACCACTGAGGCGATACGATACGGACCTCGATACACTGCCAGCGATACGATATAATTGCGATACATTGAAATCCTGCCGATACGATACATCACGATCCACCCCTGTTCCCGATACGATGCGATACGATTCACGATTCACCAGGATTCAAGCCCAAATCCCAAAATGTACAAAACATAGCGACTAAAAATTGATGAAATTTAAATTCAAGGCAATTTATTGTTTCACTGTAGTACTAGGCTCTGTCTAACAACCCAACATAGGCCTATAGTATTCTGGGAGAACACAAAGCTGCTGGCTATTGTAGAATTGTTTCATAACTAATCATATAGAAGGCCTATGTCATTATTAGTAGGCCTATATGTCTTCAACTGGGAGTCAGGGACCCCAATCCAGGGTTATTACAGGGGGCCTGCCAAATATTTGTGTGATACAGTAGGCTATAATGCCTAGCCTACAGCGAGGGTCCCTGCTTGATCTCTGTCTGAGCTAAGGGGTCCTTGACCTGAAAAACAATTAAGTCCCTCCCTGGTTTGTATTATTATATTATATTATATTATATTATATTATATTATATTATATTATATTTAATCCAGGATTATGCCATTTTTATAGCCACAATGTTTTAAAACAGATCTACAAGCTCACAGCGCGTCGCATCCACGACGCATTGTGAGCTTGTAGGTCTGCTATTTTAGGTGCGACACCCTTGTACTGCGATGTATAAATTAGGCTTCTTTCAAGTGAGAGAGTTGCTTGCATCAACAGGAAAGTTGTAGAACAGTGACAAATACTTTGTTTTAAACGCAAGCAGTAGTCCTACAACACCCAGCAACATTGTTGTTGTGTGTGTGTGCAGTTAATATAGCGCAGAAGATGATCTCAATCAATTGTCCGTCGGAGATTCGCTAAGAAACGGCTGTTGATTACATATCACTCGACTTTGGTATGACCCGACCGGGGAATCAAACCCCCGCCCTCCCAGTCTCAGGGCAGACACTCTAGCCACAAGGCCACTGAGCTGGTCAATATATGCCCACCCCTACCTCAGGTACAGCTCAGCAACCCACTAAACCCCCCCGAAAAGGAACCGGAAATCTCCATTCTCTGGATCGACTGTACAAACATAATGAACAGGTGTCCTGTGTAGGGATGGAACGATATGAACACATCATGTCATGATTATCGTGACCAAAGGAATTGGGATTTACGATATCATCGTGATAATGAACATCCATTATCCTGGGGCGAGCTTGTTGACTTGTTGCGAGCTTGTTGACTGTATCAAGTACGTTATTTCCAGGTCCGTTTTACCAATTATAGAGCGTTTAAATGGTACCGGATATGCTCTGCAAGTAAGAGCATGTTTTCACTACAATTCCGGAATTTTTCTGAAAATAAGTCCCAAAAAGTGATATTATCTAGGCCACAACAGCACTTAAAAACTATACGCATCGCTGCATCAGCTACTTGAAAATTGCCGATCTACAAGCTCACAACGAATAAAACGCAACCAGCGTTCCTCGGACCAAAAACAGACCCACAACACTATGGTGTTGTAGTGATGGTTTAGTGATGAGTCATCACTTTTCACACTTTTGTGGGGTCCATTTTTAGCCCGAGGAATGTTTTTCGTGCAAAATGCTTGCAATGGATTCAGAATCATGAAAAAACCCTAGTTGGACCCCTCACATGCTACTTAAAGAAGATTCTTTTTATGTATTATTTTCCTGTATAGTAAGTGAAGGGACCCAAACTTGAACCCCTTGAATTTACCTTGATCCACTAAGAATATTCTGGAAATTTTTTAACATGTGTTTTGGATGACCCTAAGGATCATAAAAAAAACCTTGAACCATTACTATTGCAATTTATTTTGGGTCAAACCTCAGATTGACTGGACTACACCGGAGTCGTCGTTGAACTCGTTGACGTCGGCCCTTTGTTGGACGGGGAGGGCTCGTTGTTTTGTGCGCCGCGAAGATTCCTCACCTACTAGCGGGAGATGAAAGTGCGGCCTGTACGCACGATAGGGTGTCATGAATAGGCTCTGCCATGTTAGCGTTGTCTCCATGCATTATTTAGCATCGCTGATAGGCCTAATTTGCCAGCTGTTGTGCCATAACTGTCAACACAGCGTCGTGGATAACACTCAGCGGCCCCTATCGCCGCGGAACACGGCGCTTGGCTGGGCACAGCGAGGCGCCAAGGCGCTCATTATACGCCGGCAGGGGTGTCGCGCCAAATTCTGGGCCCTGGGCGCAAGGATTCACTCACGTTTTGTGCTTTAACCACTGAAAAATAGCAGATATACAAGCTCACAGCCGCGCTGCGAGCTTGTAGATCTGCTATTTTTGAAAAGTCACGAAGGTTTGTGCAAGTCTTAGAATATTTCAAATCCTTTCTAAGGTTAAAAAAAAAAGAAGAAAAAAAATCATTTTTCTATGTCAGTGGTGCTCAAACCTTTTCATGTGAAGGACCCTCAAAATGATATGTATTTATCCACGGACCCCCGTCTCAAAATATTTAGTTCCAGGGACCCCCCCAGAAGCAAAATTTGAGTTAAAAATGTTATACAATACACATATTCAAAGATTTGCACACGTTTTCTCGACGTTTAAAAAATAGCAGATCTACAAGCTCGTATATCTGCTGTTTTTCAATAGCTAAAGTATAAAATGATTAAGGCCTCCTCCACCTTGGGCCCTAGTAACTCAGTCCCCCCCCCCCCCCGTGTGACGCCCCTGCTTCCATGTAACACTTAACAGGGTGAGCCGAGATGAAGGGAGAAGTAGCCAACTTCCTGCTTATGGTAAAACGGGGAATGCGGAGCGTCGCGTCGCTGACGGACTGAAGGCTCTTCCCCTCGGCAGCGTGAGGTCCTTGTGAAGACCTTTAGTAGGGTCATAGAGCCGGTACCGTTTATTTTTTATGTAACACACAATGGCTGAAGGGATTGAACCCTCTCGGCTAGTAGCTCCGGCCGATCGTCCAATAGGGAGACGAGGCTCTCTCCGGAGCCTCTGTTGCTAGGTGGAGACGTTAACCCAATAACACCCCAGGAACGCGTTATCACTTTAACCATTATTTTATGCTTTAACTGTTGAAAAATAGCAGAGCTTGTAGATCTGCTATTTTTGAAAAATCGTGAAAACGCGTGCAAATCATTGAATTGAATATTTTTCAAAGCAAACTTCTGTAACTCAAATCTCTGCTTCTGGGGGGGGGGGGGTCCCTGGAACAACATATTTTGAGATGGGGGTCCGCTGCCAAATACATGTAATTCTGCGGGTCTCTTTGACATGAAAAAGTTTGAGAACCGCTGATTTAGAAGAAGGATTTAGAAGCCATTTTTACATTCAATATACAAGACTTTGCACACATTTTATTGACTTTTCAAAAATGGCAGATCTGCAAGCTTGCAGCGCGGCACTCGGTGCCGCGCTGCAAGCTTGTATATCTGCTATTCTTCAATAGTTAAAGCATAAAACAGTGGTTAAAGTGGTTCAAATCGAAAGCGACAAAGACTGCGTTCCCGACCATAATGGGTTAAGGTGGGGCGGTGGAGGAGTTGACCATGGGGTGGTGGGTGGAGGCTGGCAGCGGCTTTGATGGACTGGAGCGGTCGAGAGTTTACACAGTGTTTTGGGGAGGGGTGTGTGTGCGCGTGCGTGTGTGTGTGTGTGTGTGTGTGTGTGTGTGTGTGTGTGTGTGTGTGTGTGTGTGTGTGTGTGCGTGTGCGTGTGCGTGTGTGCGTGTGCGTGTGTGTGTGTGCGTGTGTGTGTGTGTGTGTGTGTGTGTGTGTGTGTGTGTGGGGGGGGGGGGGGGGGGGGGGGGGGAGGAGGGGGGGCAGGCTTTCGACTTCCCCCACTGAATGTTTTAACCTAATCCCATTATCAGTGTAGCGCACTGCCTCTCCCTCTCCATAACCCCCACCCACCCCCACACCCACCCCCACCCACACCCACCCAACCCCTCCACTCCTCTCCTCTCTCTCCAGCTGACCAGCTGTTCCTGCCGGGACTCGCGACAATGTCCGATGTTGTTCAGATCACTGAGTACCCTCACTCACACACACACACACACACACACACACACACACACACACACACACACACACACACACACACACACACACACACACACACACACACACACACATCACACACACTCCGATCCGCGCACGTCCAGACCAGTAGCAGACAGCAAGCTCTAAAAAGCTAGAGGGGCCTATAGGAGGGCCCTGGAAGGAGGGGTATTGCAGGGGGGGGGGGGGGGGGGGGGGGTTAGTTAAGCCCCTTTTCGACTGCAGCTTTAGCACCACACTACACGACACTACACCACACCACATACAAATATCTACATTTTCCAGTGCACAAAAGTACCCCTATCGGTAAGAAACAAATTGACCCCTTTAACTGTGATTATAATACAATATACAATGTGTTTTACAACTATCCTAATTATAATACACTATAATGGATTATAACAGTGATTATAACACAATATAATCTATTATCATGTATTACAACTATATCCTGGTGGTCTAAATGAAAAGTGTTTGGCCCTGGTTGGCCTAGCTCAGACCTACTCTGGATTGGGATTCTGTTTAGGACCACATTTAGTACCACTTTTCACACCACACTCTACTCAGGTCCTTGTAGTGGAAAACCTGGCACAAGTGGGCGGTGTGGAGTGGTGTGGTGTCGGGCCATGTCAGTGGAAAAAGGGGCTAGAGGAGAGAGAGAGGGCAGGTTTTGGGGGGTGCGCGGGGCAGAGTGGAGGTGGGGTGGGTGTGGGCAGCAGGGGCCGCAGGAGGGCCCCCGCTCTGCAGACCTGTCAAAAAAAAGAGAAAAAAAACAGAACCTCGACTCGAGGAGGGCGACCGATGGCTCTCGCATGGCATATGGTGTCTAGCTTCATACAACATGCAAAAGTATTCCCCCCTCCTCCCCCCATACTAATGCAGAATGACTCATAGCATTACTCATTTCTCTCTCTCTCTCTCTCCTTGTACCCCCCCCCCCCCCCCACCCCCACCCCTCCCCTCTCTCTCCTCTCCACCCCACCCATCCTGTGTAACAAAAGGCGTCCACTGCGCTCTGCACACACACACACACACACACACACACACACACACACACACACACACACACACACACTGAAAGCCCCTGGGGGGGGGGGCCGAGCCCAGCGGCCTATAAGCTGTGTGTGTGTGTGTGTGTGTGTGTGTGTGTGTGTGTGTGTGTGTGTGTGGTGTGTGTGTGTGTGTGTGTGTGTGTGTGTGTGTGTGTGTTGCACGCGGGGGCCCCGGGCCCTCTTAAACAACACAGGTAGAGCAGGCGGGAAACCACAACGTCCGACAACTCCCTACACACGCAAACATACGCGCACACACACACACACACACACACTGTCGGTGTGTGTGTGTGTGTGTGTCAGTGGTGGAAAACGTACTCACATGTTTTACTTGAGTAAAGGTGACGATACTGCGATATAGAAATGCTCTGTTACAAGTGAAATTCCGGAATTCAAAACGTACTAAAAGTATATGAAAGTATATTGGCGTCAAAATAGACCTAAAACACCAAAAGTAAAAGTACAAATGTTTGAAAATGGCATGGGTATAAAATATGGTTAAAGTGGTTAGAGTGTGTGTGTGCGTGCACGTGTGTGTGTTTTTAGCAGAAGATGTGAAGCCTTTGTGCGTCTTTAGCTGGTGTTGCTTCACGCACTATGCAACAGATAACGACAGCACAAGATGACCGCGATAAGCCAGCAACGTTAACGCATCAGATAGCCAAGTGTGACACGTAGCCGTCCATTCAGAAATAACAATACAAACAGGCCAAATTAGCCAAGTTGACCACAAAAATGAAAGCAATATCATGTATCGGGTTTTACGTCTTAAAAAAAAAACGTCGAAACAAACGTTGCGGTCGTCCGCCCGCGAGCGCTCAGCTCGCCAGCTGTAGAAATTGCACGGCATAATGTAACCCAAAAGAATGTCATGCTCCGCGTATTCTTAAACTTGAACCCTCCCTCCCTCCCTCACGCTCTCCCCCTCCTCCCCCTCCCTCCCCCCCCTCCCTCCCCTCCCCTCTCCGTCTGTTATGCTTTCAGGCCTGACATCTGTCTGTTTCTGAACGGCACAGTGAAAGCTGTGAGATTGCCTTTTTTTTCCTTTCTTTCTTTTTTCTTTTTTTTTTCTGCGTGAGAGCTGCCGTTCTCTCCCATCCCCAAGAGCCGACGGAAAGGTGTCAGGTAGCACCACGTCCACATTAACGCAGGGGTTCTCAAACCTTTTTCAGGCCGTGACCCCTCTAAAATTAACATATTTGAACTGGGGGACACCTACGCTGACAAGTACTTGGAATTGTAGGTATTACATATAATGTGACTCGGTTCCACAGATGGATATTGTGAAAATAGCAGATCTAAATGCTCTGAGCATGTAGATCTGCTATCTTCACAATGTTCGCCTCTTGCTTACCGGTACTTAATATTTGACAGTTTGGCCAGTTTTGTTTTACAACGGTCTTGAAAGTCCTTCAATTACCATTGAGTGAGAAAAGAAAAATGACATTAAGCTAATCATCTATGGACCCCACAAAATAGTTTGGGGACCCCACTTGGGGACCCCAAGTTTGAGAATCACTGCGTTAATGCGATTCTAAATGTTATTACGGGGCTAGCCTCGGAAACCCAGGCTTTTATTTTGGCGATAGGAAGAAAAATAAAAGCCTGGGGTAACCTGCTGCAATTTCTGGCATAGGAAGTGGGAGGCGGGCCATGGCACAGATCGTGAACCAATAGGATCCATCGGCTGTTTTTAGCCGGTGAATCCGCCCCCTCTAGACTAAAATCTGCCTGTTGTTACGTTCACCGTAACACTAACCCCCACCTCAAAATATTTTGTTCTAGTACTGACATCACAGACTGGCCTGGACACAGAACACCATGTATGGGCATAAAGAGCTGCCCAACGGGCACTCCAACATGGAACACCATATGTGGGCATAAAGAATTGCCTAATGGGCTTTCCAACATTCTGAGACTCCTACATTCAATCCCTCAGATACTGTGCACACCCCTGTGCACACACCTCCGGGCAAAGGACTAGTATTAAGTCATTTCCATATAAGTGTACATTATCTGTTGCCCTACATTTAAACCAGCGTCACACTTTATCTATATGTTCATTTATATTAATTTACACTTAGAGAACCATTAAATAAGTAGTTCAAAGTGTTGGAGTAACTTTTTTAATGGAACGTAAAAATACCTTGCGTTTTTAACACGTTTGCGGAACATTTTCACAAACTGCTCCTAAAACATTACATAGACGCACGCGCACTGCGTGCACAATGTTGATTTTGTTTTGTATTGTTCCTGTTTATAATCCATACTGTCGTTTAAATCAATGTCTCTGACTTTGCTAACGGAAGGTCATGGTCCCTGAACTCGTGTCACAGCGGCGCTAGGCTAGCCAGCGCGGTGGACATGCTCATTGTGATTGATGGGCGGTGGTGGTGGTGGTGGCTCTTCTCGCGCGGGCAGGCAGGCCTGTCTGCTTTAAGTGATTAGCATCCAGCTAGCCGTTCCATCTGTTCCCCCGTATAGCCCTGTTTAATTAATGAACTTTCCTTCCTCCACGCCCCGCTAGCCACTAGCCAGCCAGCCAGCGCAGCAGCAGCGCTAAAGCGGAGCCTGTTAGCCCTCTCAGGCAGTGGCGTCAGTTCAGAAAAAACTAAGGTATGGCAACATGACTGGTGTCTTGCACGCGCGGCTTCGCACGCGTGCAAGACACCAGTCATGTTGCCATACCTTAGCAACAGGCATGATACATTTATTTTAAGAAGTACATTCTATTTTTTCCCCCCGTTTCTACGGTTTCTTGGGCTGGATATGGCAGCCTGGAATGGTTGTTCAAGTGCAGCTAAACTTGGCATGTTAGTAAACGTACCACAATTAACAATAATGCATTGCACCTGTGCAGCTGACCTACGGAACCTGGGAATATACCATTTTCTCAAGATGGGGAGAATACAAATGTGGACCATTTTGTTAAATGTTGCATTAATTTTGTAGTTATTTTACTGTAATTTACCAACATAATAACCAGCACAGATAGACAAAGAGACATTCATGGATTTATATTTGAAAAGTTACATTTATTTTCCCCCGGACCCTGCCATACCCAATTGACGCCCCTGGCAGCAGCGCTAAAGCGGAGCCTGTTAGCCCTCTCATGTTATCCGAGTGGATGCGTGTTGTTGGTGTGGGTGGTGTTTTTTTTCTTCTTCTTTTTTCCCTCCTTCTTTGGCCCCCACAATGGGTGCATCCTCATTGATTAGCTGCGTTTTGTTCCCTGTCTTTTGTCTCTGCGTTCTTTAAGGGAAGGTTAATGAGCTTTCCTGGCAGAGACGCGAAACACTTGGAATCCGAGGATAAATGGGAATGATTTTGTTTTGTGATGAGCTTGGCAGTGGCGTGAAACGCTGTGTGCGTGCGCGCACGTGTGTGTGTGTGTGCAGGGGCGTCACAAGGGGTAGGAAAGTGGGACTGAGTTACCAGGGCCCAAGGTGGAGGGGCCCTAGCAACTTTAGCTATTGAAAAATAGCAGATATACAAGCTCATAGCGCGGCACCGAGTGCCGCGCTGCGAGCTTGTAGATCTGCTATTTTTTTTAAAAGTCGTGAAAATGTGTGCAAATCTTTGAATATGTATTTTTTAAGCAAACAGTTGTAACTCAAATTTTGCTTCCGGGGGGGGGGGGGGGGGGGGGGGGTCCCTGTATTTTGAGATGGGGGTCCGTGGCCAAATACATATCATTTTGGGGGTCCTTCACATGAAAAAGTTTGAGCATCACTGACATGGAAACATGGGTTTTCTTGCACACACTTTCACAATTTTTCAAAAAATAGCAGATCTACAAGCTTGCAGCGCGGCACTCGGTGCCACGCTGTGAGCTTGTATATCTGCTATTTTTCAATAGTTAACATTCATGGGGGGCCCGCAGTGAATCCTTGTACCCAGGGCCCAGAATGTGGTGTGACGCCCCTGTGTGTGTGTGTGTGTGTGTGTGTGTGTGTGTGTGTGTGTTTTGAGTGGAGGAGGAGGGGTCCATAGCATGTCCTCCCTGCTGGTTGGTCATTATTCCTCTTCAGAAGCAGAGGGTCTGGAACAGTGGAACGCTCCAACAGTTGGCTCCATCACTATTCAGCTTCCAGCCAGTCTTCAACGTCTTTCTCCCTTTCCTACCGAGCAGTTCTCTCTCTTCTCTCCCTCTCTCTCTCTCTCTCTCTCTCTCTCTCTCTCTCTCTCTCTCTCTCTCTCTCTCTCTCTCTCTCTCTCCTCTCTCTCTCTCTCTCTCTCCCCTCTCTCTCTCTCTCTCTCTCCCTCTCTCTCTCTCCCTCTCTCTCTCTCTCTCTCCCTCTCTCTCTCTCTCTCCTCTCTCTCTCTCTCTCCCTCTCTCTCTCTCTCTCTCTCTCTCTCGCGCCTAATTTATAGTTCAGCAGTGCCAAAAATAGCCAGTCTACTAGCTCAACAGACATCGCATTGCATTGCGTTGAGGACATTGTCATTGTTTCGACACGCAGCGTTCATTTTGGCGGAGAATATTTGCCACTGTACATCAGTGATGTAAAGTAACTAAGTACATTTACTTAAGTACTGTACTTAAGAACAATTTCGAGTTATTTGTACTTTACTTGAATTTTTGTCCAATTTACAGTACTTTTACTTCTACTCCACTACATCTCGGATCCAAATATTGTACGTTTACTCCACTGCATTTATTTGAAAACTTTATTTACTAGTTACTTTGCAGATATAAATTATAATATATAAAAAACATACATAAACCACTTTAGCCCTATTTTATACCGTGGCTATTTGAAAACAGCCTATCTACAAGCTTAGAACGTGTCGCATTGTAGATCGGCTATTTTCGAACATTTTGTACTTTCACTTTTGATACTTTAAGTACATCTTGATGCCAACACTTTCATACTTTTACGCAAGTACATTTTGAAATCCGGACTTTTACTTGTAACAGAGTATTTCTATATTGCAGTATTGATACTTGTACCATACTTATATAAGGTATCTGAGTGTCTGAGGGAGAATGTTTGCCACTACATTTGCCAGGTTTGTGGAAATGATCCACCCTAACTATTAGGAGCACGGAGGCGCTAATACTCTAAGTTGTACAACAAAGTATTAATCAGGCTTTTTACTAGTCTTTCTATCTCTGCCCCTTCTTCCTCCTTCCTTCCTTCCTTCCGTCTCTGTCGTTACAAGGCTAGTGGACAGTCCTTTGTCCGAGCCAAAAGCTGCCCTCCTTTGTTTGCGCGGCCTTTTTTTTATCCCGGTGCTAATCGCCATGGTCGTGTGCCCGTGTTGGGGCCCATATTTCACGCTCGGCTCTCCTTTGTCTGGCGCGCCGGGCCCTGATAAGAATCCCAATCCGCAGGGCCTCTCTGATATTGAAATCCAACAGCGGCAGGGAAAGAGCCTTCAATCATCCATTATCTGTGCTCCAGTGATTACCATTCAATCTCCCGGGGTCTGGGCTCCTCCTCATCACCACCACCGCTGCCGCCGTGCGCACGGCTCCCGGAGGAATGGAGTGCCGCCAGGGACGTGCAGAGAATGTTAGAGAGGCAGGGGCTGGAATTTCCAAAAGGGGCCTTTTGGTGGAAGCACCTGATGAGGTGCAATTATATTATTATGGTATATTGGTTAGTAGTGAATACATTTGCTAGTTTGAGTCCTGAGAACCATTTGTAGATGAAGTCAGAAAGTAGGGAGTATAGCATGGAAGGTCACAGCTGGCAGCCAGTCAGTTGTTTTCTATTATCTTTTAACATCGTTTCTGAGTCAAGGTTTTGCTGATCTTTTGAGAGTTTCAATTCCGCTATGGAGTCCATAAATTAAGTAGGATTTCTACGTCACACAGAAAATAGCAGACCTCCAAGCTCGAAAATAGCAGACCTCCAAACTCGAAAATAGCAGACCTCCAAGCTCACAACGCGTCGCGTTGCGACGCGTTGTGAGCTTGGAGGTCGGCTATTTTCGGTGTGTGAAACCACACTGAACTTGGTCTTGGAGGACTCACCTCGATGCGTGGGCTGCAGTGCAGAGGCGTTGCCACTGTGATTTTTTTTAATTTAGATATGGGTAACCTCCAGTGCCATCTTTGCCTCCAGTTACTCACTCAGATTCTGTGCTGGGCTGACTTCCGGCCCAGAGATATGATGGTTTCTTCCCAGAAGTTCTTCTCGCCCCCCTAGTGGCGGAAAAAAAGGACTTCTGGGAACTCGGATTACACTGAACTAAGCATAATCAACCCAATAGTGGAGATGTGGCGTAATGGCATGGATTTCTACACGAAGAGGCGATTCTCTTGAATGCTGCCTTCAGGTATGGCATGGAAAGAGGGCATTTGCACATCTCCATTCGGACATGTCTCCGTTCCGAAACTAACCCTATCCCTAACCCTAACCCTAACCTTAACCTCTATGGAAGTGTTGCCACTCTGACAATAAGAAGTCAATGTAGGAATGGAGACATGTCGGAATGGAGAGCAGTCCCCATTTCTTTCACCATAGTGAAAACTGCATTCATGGTGTGGAGAGGGCACTTTTTTCAGACAGATAAAAGGGCAGGGGCTCAAGCCCCCTTTGATGTCTGTGTGTGGACCTGCCAGAGTGCCGCGAGCCCGGCATAGTGCAGCGAGAATCCTCGCACCCCGCCATAACATTCAGGAACGTCCATAGACATTTCCGACGCCAACTTGAAGACCGGGGGGCCCCCGCGTTTGAATGCTGCTGGGAAATGTCAGCCAAATGTCACTCGTCGTCGTTCCTTCTGGTCTCTGATGATGTGGGCCCTGGTTTTTTTTTGGGGGACCCTTTTGTGAATATACACACCTTATGACATTATTGCTTTTCTTTGTCCCTGAAATGGTCATTAGTTTTTTTTTTTTTTTTTTTTTTTTCAAATCCCTTTCAAAAATAATGAGACTGGGGTTGTGCTTTGTTTCTAGTTTTCTTTTGTTTAGTTTTTATAAACAGAGGGCCGCATTGCTTTTAACCCATTTAGGCCTAGAATTATTGAATGCTTTAACCAGTGAAAAATAGCAGATATACGCAAGCTTGTAGATCTGCTATTTTTGAAAAAGTCGTGAAAATGTGTGCAAATCTTTGAATACATGTATTTTCAAAGCAAACGTTTGTAACTCAAATTTTGCTTCTGGGTGGTGAAAAGGACCTTTTCTTTGACGATGGCTAGCCAGATTGCTGACATAGAAACACAGTTTTTTCCAAAAAAATCTTAGAAGGATTCAAAAGACACTTACAGAATCGGGTAAAAAAATTCAAATTTTCACGATTTTTCAAAAATAGCAGATCTACAAGCTCGCAGCGCGGCACTCGGTGCCGCGCTGTGAGCTTGTATATCTGCTATTTTTCAATAGTTAAAGCATAAAATAATGATACACAATACTGTATACACGTTCTAAATGGGTTTAATCTCACATAGCGTAATTGGCTGTAGAATTAGTTGATTATTTATTTATAAGTTGCACATTAATGCCTCTTTAAACGGTTCAAAGCCACTGCATGGCCTGTGGTCATTGTTCCCCTTTCAGACGAGCCGCTCGCCTCGCGCTCCGCTGTGTATTTGCATGTTTCCACTAAATGGAATTTTCTGCGTCGACGGACGGCAAACAAAGCAAAAAAAAAAAAAAGGGTGAAACAAAACATTTAAAGTGTGCGTCGTCTGTGTTCCGTTCTTAACACTATAAAGCGCCCTTTGATGTGTTAATGCTAATAGTGTGCGTTTCATCGTGGAGTGGTGGACACTGGACAGACGTGGTCCTTCAAAGAGAGCAGTGTTGATTTCGGCGACTAAAACCGTGACGAAAAATGTTAGTCGACTAAAGTTTTTTTCACTGACGAAAACTAAATAAAAACTAAACTATGATGACTAAAACTAAGACTAAATATATTGACAATTATTCGTAAACAAAATTAAAACTAGACTAAATCTTTAGGGAGGGACTATTGGATAAGACAGCCGTTTTATGTTTGGTAGCTCTCAGGTGTTTTGCGCGCTGAATATAGCAGATCTAATGTGAGCTTGTAGATCGGCTATCAGTCATTACGATGCCATCAAGGCCTGCCAAAAATACATCTTATGGTATTTAGTCGACTAAAATTAGACTAAAACTGTTCGGGTGACTAAATTATGACTGAAACTAGAAGACATTTTATTCAAAAGACTAAAACTAAATCAAAATGTGCTGTCAAAAACAACACTAAAAGAGAGGAGCTGAGGAATATCGACCGGGTCTTTCTGTCTCTTGTCTGTCCCTGTTCGGACACCTGTCTTGTGTGGGGTCAAACGATGGGTTCTTCATGATTCTGAATCCATTGCAAGCATTTGTTTTGCATGAAAAAAATTCCTTGGGCTTAAAACGGCCCCACAAAACTGAAAAGTAATGAGTCATCACTTTTTTTTTTTTTCACTTTCTTTGATGAGTCATCACTTTTCACAGTTTTGCAGGGCCATTTTTTAGCCCAAGGAATGTTTTTCATGCAAAACAAATGCTTGCAATGGATTCAGAATGATGAAGATCCCCTAGTTTGACCCCACACATGCTACTTAAAGCAGATTTTCTTATATTTTTTTAATATTTATCTTTTCCTGTTTAGTGAAGTCGATGGGACAGTGAATATACAGATGGCCATAACCTTTTTTTCCCGCAATGTTTCCGGCAGATCATCAGACCTCTCATTCTGTGGACCTTAACTCATTCGTAGTTTACGGCCGTAAAGCCCGTTAATTTCTCTATGTCTTTCACTGCCGGCTTCTCGTACCTGTTAACGTGGGCGCTCGTCCAGTTCCCATCGTGCGTGATCGGACATGCTATGCATCGTGTGTTCGCGTATTCCATCAGCTTCTCAAATCCGTTGAAACTTTTTCAATTGATCAATAAGTTCTCCATCTGTAAGCCGCGGAGTTCAGACAGAAAGCTAACGGGCCAAAATAGAGGACGGACATCCGCTTCCGGTTCAGGGACTCCAATGTTAAGTTGTCCGCTCAATAATGTGTCCGTGTAGAAACCGATCACGGAGCATTAGTTCCGGCCTATTTTAGTTCCGCTTCGCTAAAAAAAAAGTTTTAATTAATTTTTATTACATTTACGGGTTCTACGGGCATGGCAGAGAAGGGGTACAAAGGGGTATTTTGAGGGCAGAGTTTGAGTTAATGACCACACTAATAGATACATCAGAAATAAAATTATTGTATTGTGACATATGCCCGAGAATAGGGCCCGCTAGGATTCAAGCGGTTAAGAATTGTGACACATTGTTAGCTTTGAAAATCACTTCTTGTCGCATGATAAACAATACATTAGTGTGTGTGCAAAGCCTTAAGGGCTTTGCACACACACACACAGGACCATTGCGTTTTCTCCGTTTGCTGCACGATTAAAACGCATTGGATTTTGTGTGCAAGGCTGTGCGGAATCCACACTGCGGATCCGAAAAGGAGTCATAAAAGGAGTCAATGAGTTTTTTACCGCATGCGACAAGACGCACAAATCGAACTGGGTTCGATCGGGAAAAGAACGCACAACCGCAGCCACCTGCCGCATGGCAAATTCGGAGCCGGTGTGCATGAGGTCATAGAGAATCATTGTTTTCTTTTAAAAGATGAAATCGTCCGTTTTCTCCGTGCGAAAAAAAAAAACGCTTCTGTTTGCAAAGCTCTTCATTCACCTCGGCTTTGTCCAAACCTTATCATAACATGGTGACTCGGGATTTATACCACGTATGATTGGATCTCGACCTCCACACGTGTGCAGCCGACCGGATAGATAAACAACGTCCCCTCGCACCCTTTTGTTTGGTGTGGCGCGCACACGTCTTCATTAGTTATGTATAGGCTCTAATTACTATTGATGAGGCGCTAGCAGATTTGGGTACAAATCTATACCTTTTGTTATTCTAATGAGCGTTATTTATCTTTAGATCTCGGAGCCGGGAGAAGGGGCCGGGGATTGGGGGGGGGGGCTTTGGAATGGGTGTTGTGCAGGGGACAGTGGCGTCAGCTCAGCAAAAGCTAGGGTATGGCAAAGATGGGAGTCCTCATGGAAATTTTGTATAACACGGTTCTATTGTGAAAATTGCCGATCTAGCGCGAGGCGTTGTTGTGAGCATGTAGATCGGCTATTTTCACAATGTCTGAAAAAAAAACTAGAAACACAGGTTTCTACGGTTTATTGGGCTGGATATGGCAGCCTGGAACGGTTGTTCAAGTGCAGCTAAACTTAGCATGTTAGTAAACGTGCCACAATTAACAATAATGAATTGCACCTGTGCAGCTGACCTGCGGAACCTGGTAATATACCATTTTGTCAAGCTGGGGAGAATACACGTGTGGAGAATATAATTATAATACCTTGTTGAAGTGACCATTTTGTAAAATGTTGCATTTGTAGTTATTTCACTGTAATTTAACAACATAATAACCAGATCAGATAGACAAAGAGACATTCATGGATTTATATTTAAGTAACTTTTATTTTCCCCTCTGGACCCAGGGTATGGCAGCTGCATACCCCTGCCATACCCAATTGACGCTCCTGTCAGGGGAGATACAGCCAGGGACCACTCGAGCTACACCCACTTGTTTTTGTATCTGCCGACATTGAGGAAACCCTGTACCCCCCCCCCCCCCCCCCCAACACACGCACACACACACACACACACACACTCAGACGTACACACGCGCTCTCAGAACACACACTCACATTGTCTGCGTGGATGTATAGCACTTCCCCGCTACCCCATCTGTTTTTTGTCCGCCCATGAAAAGATCCATTATAATCTGCGGGGACGGACAGTGGACGCACCGCGCTAGCTCGCCGCTGACGCCGGGCCAATCGGAGAGGAGGACGAAGCCCCGTAACGCAGGCGGCAGTGTGAAACATAAAGAGGTTCCCCCTCGGCTCGCCCGCCCGCCCGCCCGCCCTGCCCGAGTTCAGTGTGATTATCTGGGCTCCCTCTCAGAGATCTCGAGCTGAACAAGTTTTGGAAACAACATTGTCTGCATCAAGCCCCCCGCCCCATACCCACCCAACCAGGGGCGTCACAAGGGGTGGGGAAAAGTGGGACTGAGTTACTAGGGCCCAAGGTGGAGGGGCCTTAATTAGTTTTATGCTTTAACTATTGAAAAATAGCAGATATACAAGCTATCAGCGTGGCACTGAGTGCCGCGCTGCGAGCTTGTAGATCTGCTATTTTTGAAAAGTCGTGAAAATGTGTGCAAATCTTTGAATATATTTATATTTCAAGCGAACATTTGTAACTCAACTTTTGCTTCTGGGGGAACTAAATATTTGGAGATGGGGGTCCGTGGCGAAATACATATCATTTTGGGTGGCCCTTGACATGAAAAGTTTTGAGCACCACTCACATAGAAACGTAGGTTTTTTCAAAAAACCTTGGAAGGATTTGAAACATTCAAAGACTTGCACAAATTGTCACGGGAAAAATAGTAGATCAACAAGCTCGCAGCGCGGCACCAAGTGCCGCGCCGTGTGCTTGCATATCTGCCGTTTTTCAACAGTTAAAGCACACAATAATATGAAATGGGTTAAACCCCCTCCCCCTATGAAGAACATTCATCGGGTGGCCCCCCCAGTGAATCCTTGTACCCGGGGCCCAGAATTTGGTGCGACACCCCTGCACCCCACCCAGTCCTCCACCCACCCCACCCAGCCATCCCTCCACCCACCCCACCCCACCCAGCCACCCATCCCAGGCTGAATGAGGGGCTCCATACAGGCCCCAATGGGCGAGGCGAGGCTCCTGATTAACCCTGGAGTGACTAGCTAATGTCATTGAAGCGGGGCCACCTGGCTGGGGGGGGACGGGGGGACGGTACAGTCAGCTGCCACTGAAGGGTCCAGGACCGGGGAGGAGTGGAAGACCAGGTGTTTGGGCTCCACACTTACTAATTGTTGCCATGTAATCGACCGCTTGACTGCACAATATAGCCCGGGGCCGAGGATTAGGGGAAATCTGTCGCCAACACGCAAGTCCATTTTCTTTCTTTTTTCTGCCCAAGGTTTTGTTTGCGTGCGTGCGTGTGTGTGTGTGCGTGTGCGCGTGTAATAATCCCTCTTCCCCATCCCTACCCGTCCAGTGGTCCTGTCCCCCCCCCCCTCCCGGCTCACCAGGCCTCCATAAGCTCTACTTTCAGCCCAGGAACGACCTCCTCTGCACGGTATTGTGGAGGCCGTGTCGTGTGTAGAACAGTGATTCTAGAAACATTTTCACGTCAACGACCCCCAAAATTGATATGCATCTGGCCTATAGTTCTCAAAATCTGCCCGAACCCGACCATACCCGAACCAACATTTAGGGTAGGGTAGGGCCTAAAATGTATGCTAATTAGTCGGGCCGGGTAGGGCCTCGGGCTCAATGACAAAATAAAATATATCTTTTTATTATTTTATTACTATTACTCTGTGATAGACCCGACCGTACCCGACCCGACCTGACGTGTTCGGGCCGGGTAGGGCCTAAAATGTATGCTAACTAGTCAGGCCTGCCCTGTTAGGGCCCAGTTAGGGCCGGGCCTTAATTTTCAGGCCCGTTGAGAACTCTAATCTAGCCCCGTGGACCCCCGTTTTAAAAATAATTCGTGCCAGCGGCAGGGGCCACCATTAGGGAAGATTAGTCAAGATTTGTCAATGTTTTTTCAAGAAGAAATTGCTCATCTGCAAGCTGTTAAAAAAGCAAAGGGTTCCTCGCTTTAACGGGGCTCCCCGATAACCCCACTTTGGGAACCACTGTGGTAGAAGATGTCACCCTGAAGGAACTTAAGGTCAACAACATCCCCCTTGCTTCAGCCGGCAAAACATGGATCGACCGAGAAAAACAAAATACCACACACAGAACTAAATCCCCAGCGGTTAATTTAACACAACAGAGTCTTACAAATGGAACCCGATAGACCCATTGAGGGGGTCCAATTAACCCGTGGATTTTACTGTGCGCTGCCACAATCAAGCGCCTCTCTGCGTGTCCCCAATCATTGGTTCCCGTGCTCGGCCGCGCCAACACACGGCAGCTTATTCACGCTTATCATTGTCATTTCCTGCATGTTGATGGAAATCACGCGGAGAAGCGATCGGCGCTCGTCTCCGCACAAGTCATTTGCAGATAAGAGGGCCAGGCTTCATTAGAATCACAATGGCATTGATTGAAATATTCCCAAAAATGCAGAAACGAGGCCAAATGGATTCACTCATGTGTCTCTCGGAAAGCTAAACCTCCTCCGCTTTGGGCCTTAGCGACAACAAACCCGCGATCATATTGTAACCCTTAGCGCTAATCATTAGCATTGCTGCTAAATGCCGGCCATTCTGTGTGTTTAATGCCAGACAGCATAATTGGCCTGATGAACGTCTCAGTGAAGGGTTCACAGAAGCAACAAGAGAGTCGGGCTAATTTACGATCCCGTCGCACGCCGACAACAGCCGATTTACAAGCTCAGAACGCGTCGCGGGGGCGCCGCGGTGTGAGCTTGTAAGTCAGCTATTCTCTGCACGTGGCATCGTTAGTGCAATGAAGTATAAATCAGGTTTAAGTCTTGGAGGGGTGGCGGAGTGAAGTAACTAAGTACATTTACTTAAGTATACTTTTCAGTTATTTGTAATTCACTTGAGTAATTCCAATTTCCAATACTTTTACTTCCAAATATTGTACTTTTACTCCACTACACTTATTTCAAAACTTTAGCTACTAGTTACTTTGTAGATTTTGATTATTATTACAAAACATACATTAACCACTTTAGCCGTATATAGCTTTTGGCCATTCGAAAATAGCCGATCTACAAGCTCGTGTAGTGCCGCGACGCATTGCGAGTAAGTAAAGAATGTGAGTACTTTTTACACCCTTGAGGAGGGGTGGCGGTGCGTGGCGGTTACGCATGGCCGTCATTCCCTTGCACATGCCATAAGCATCATTAAAATTGCAGGGGCTACTGTCTGTCCATGGAGCTTAATATTTCATGAGCGCTCGTCTGGGCAGCCTTATTGATGGGTTCAAATCAGAGCCGTTTGACAGGACTAACATTTAGCACTCTCCTCTGGAAGGTGTGATGTCAGGATGTGTCTCCTTATGTCTGGTACACGTCATATAAGCATCAGGGCTGTCACGATTATGACATTTTACATGATGATTAATTGTCACTCAAATAATTGCGATTAACGATTTAATTGTGTTTTTATCGTTGACAATAGAGGTCCGCACACAGCTCAATGCTCCACAGTGTTTATTTAAAACAAAGTTAGACGACGTTTCGGCCATCAGCTGGCCTTCATCACGTGATTCTTTTTAATCTCATGTCGACCTGAGCCCAGCACCAGCACTTGGAAAGGATGTGCGCATCATCTTGTTCTTTTAACTAGTTTATCGTTGACAATCACATTTCTGTTTGGCTTTTAGGCTTTTAAGTTGCACATGGTAGATATGACACATAACCTAAATATACAAAGAAATGACTGACATATTTGACAACTTTATACTTAAAAAAGAAAATTGATAGTGGAAATAGCCGATCTACAAGCTCACAATGTGTCGCGATGCGACGCGTTGTGAGCTTGTAGATAAAAAAATGTGTCTGCGACCCACACACGGGGGTCGGAAAGCTGTGGAGTAGATGCTCCATTATCCACCTCAGATAGCTGTTATGACGCCCGGGCCTGGAGTCTGAGCCGAGGTATTCATCCCGCCGTGGTGGGCATCAGTAGCACATAAAGGAGCTCTTCAAAGAGAACGCGCGTATCTGCTAATCTCCAGCTCCCGTCCTGCCTTTTGTGGCTCGTCTTATGACTTTCTGTTAATGCCCGTCGCAGGCCTGTGTGTGTGACTGTCTGGCTGTAAATGGGGCCTGTGTTTGATTAATCATCTCTGCCCATTGTGTCTCACATCTAAGGCTGCAACCCTTACACCGTTCATCAATAGAGGCCAGGTCCCTTTTGAGAAAAACAAGCAGATTGGCTACATCTGAATACAAAGGGCCCAGTGGCCTTTGATGACTGTCCTGTCACTCCTGTGGCGCCGAGTGGCACGTTGTCGGGCGGTTTTGTCACGATGCCACCGGGGACAAACGCAAAAGGTCTGTGGGTATGTTGTCACAGTGTCGCTCCTCTGCAGAGATTTGGTCTGGTCATTATTCTCCTCAAACTTTTTTTTTTAGTACTTTATTTGTTTTTCAATTTAACACATTACAACCACAGACACATACAATACACAATAGAAATAAAATCAAAGACAAACCAACACAGACACAAAACTGAACTTGTTTTCCAGTAGGTATATCTCACTCATGAGCAAGGACCGTCTCACAGTCCCGATACGGGAAGGTGATAGTGACCCCATTTAAGCTCATAGAAGTCCATCCTATTATGTAGCCTATATAATGTATAATGTATACAGTATGTAGCCTCATAATGGTCGCCTGCCAAGGCCAAATAGGATAACCTAGGACAACCTAGGACAACTGTTACCCTACAGTACTGGAACAAAAGTTGTACTGACTCTGACCTCTAAGTACTTTCCCAGAGAGGGTTGCTTGTGGCACCCTTTCTTGCTTTATTTTTTATTCTTGCTTTTTTCTTATACTTTATTTATTTGCACTGACTATGGACACTTATTTCTGGCCCTGCCCTATTGGGTTGTGTTGGTTGAATTGAGTACTATTGCTGTGTTGATATGGCGGTGTGATACTTGTGTTGCACTGACTAGCATTGACTGTTATGTACACTTTTGTTTGGCACTGTTTGTTAAGTTGTGCTTTGAGCATTGCTTTTTAGTGTGTGACGTGTTACTTATGAGCGTTGAATGTTTCTTGGTCACTGTATGTATATGTCACAGTTAGTTTGAGATTCAGTTAGATTGAGACCAGGAGCGCTCGCGGGGCAGAGCAAGCGGTCGCTTTGATCCACAAACGCTTTGATGTGCCCACCTGGGTGACGATGGAGCGTCGGCAGGATAGCGCCTCACCCCACGGAGGTTAGGTTTAGGGTTAGGGTTAGGGTTAGGCATAGTTTTACTGAGGTTAAGGTTAGGGTTAGGGTTAGAGTTAGGCATAGTAAGCTAATGGCTAAACACAGCTAGGCTAGTAGATAAACAAAGAGGGGACACAGATGAGTGACGTCACCGACAACACAGTGAAGCGTGAGCCACAGTGGCATCATCTGGGAATTATACAGGTGTGTTGATAAGTGATTATCAAAGTGAATTGATCCAGGTGGTGGTAGGGGGGTGTGGTGAAATACAAAACGAGTGCTCTTACCCCAATCTAACTGAGTTACCCAAACTAACTGTAACATATATATTCTTCTTTCTTTTTATGACAGCTTTTTTGACACTTTATTTTTATATTCCTCTTTTTTGTGCCTTGCTTTTTTTTTTACTGTACACTACAGTACTCTTTTTCTTTTTCTTACCTCTTTGTAACTTGTAACCTTTAACTGCTGTGCTGCCACTGGGCAACTAAATTTCCCCCGTGGGATAATAAAGGTATCTATCTATCAATATGATAGTCTCTCGAAGGAGGCCAATTCACCGTTTGTCAGCCTTCTGATTGGTCCCTGAGACTCCCTGACTGGCCAACCAGAAAAAACCATTCACTTTTTGCTATCGGGGGTGGAGTTTGTGCAGTGGAGAATGTTGTTTCAGGCTTTCAGCAACTGTCCGCAGTGCGGAGCACGACCTTCGTCCAGTACGGCCGCGGCAGTAGGGGGCGATCTCGCTCATCATAATGAATAAGCTTCAACAAACTAGTTCACATGGACCTTATCAATGGTCTAACTAGTTACGATTGGGTACTTATATTTTAAATGGGCAGAATTACGAAAAGCCAGCCTATTATGTGAGGAGAACAGATTATAGTTCTCCTCTTCCTACCCAAGATGCAATGCGCTTTCTTTTTCTATTTCTATTCTCTCTATGATCCAGAGGATTAAACTAATTAAAACATATATTTTCGGGGGAAAATTACTGTTTTGCTATGTAATTACTGTTCCTTTTTCTTCCCTTTTTATTAATATCACGTAGATGTGTTTTTTTTGGTACTTTATATAGCTGTAATGAGGCTATGACGAAAAAAAAAATCCCATCCACTTCCACTATAAAAGAATCTGCAATAGTGATTCTGTCCCACTGGGATTAAACAAATTAAAACATATATTTTCGGGGAAACCCCCTGTTTTGCAATGTAACTACTGTACCTTTGTCTTCCCTTTTTATTAATATCACCTAGATGTTTTTCCTTTGATACTTTAAATTGCAATAATGAGGCTATGAAAAAAAAAAAAATCCCATTCACTGCCACTATAAAAACAATCTGCCCAGGGTTAATGTCCCAGCATAGTAACAGGGCAGAATGGGGCGGGATTTGCAAAAGCCTGAATTGGCCTAGCGTGGTAAGCCAATAGGACAACACTGGTATTGATGGGGATTTCCAGTCCTTCTCCTCAAACCTTTTTAATTTCAAGGACTCCCTTTTTGATATACATTAGGCCAGTGATACTCAAACTCTGGCCCGCGGGCCACTTCCGGCCCACGGCACACTTTTGACTGGCACACATCCAACAAGCTTTAAACTGAGCAGATTGGACCTTCCGTTCCAGAGATAATGGCCAAAACATCTTGAAAGCAGCCATTGAAATCGCCGATTTTCGCCGATTTTCTTTCCCTCTTGTTTTACCATTGGCTCTGCCTGACCAATTAGCATACCCAAAACGACATTGTATGCCTGCAAATTAAATTAAAGAGAGATGTAGGCCTACTGTAGCCCTACTTAACAACTCCATCATTAGCCATTTGGTGGCTAAAAAGTCTGGGGATCTAATTTAAGTATTGTCATCATAGCCATAACTAAATCTGATTTCACAAGTTTATTTTCTGTAAAAAGCCATTTGTGTTGAATGTGGGCCAAGTCATGAATAACATTGTGAAGCAATTGAAAGAGAGATGTGCTAAGCTCTATAGGCCTATTTAATGTTATCCCACTTGATAGCAGGCAGACAGATAGACAACAACCCAGACAAATTAGTTTGTTTTAGTGTTTGTGTGGAATATGCTAATTGCACAGAATTATTATAAAAGATAGAAATTACTTTGAAATTACTTTGATTACAAATTGTGTCATTGACAGAATATAAACGGAATTAAAATCCATAAAATAATGCGCATTGCACTTGTCTTACGTTATGTGGAAATAAAGCAAATAAAAGAGAAGTTATCAAGTAATGTAATTTTATCAACTGGCCCGCGGCACCTTGACATTTTTGTAATGCGGACCACTGGTTCAGAAGTTTGAGTATCCCTGCATTAGGCCACGAACCCTCATAAGTGTGCGTCCCGTAAGGGTCCATGGATGGACCCATACTCTGAGAGTGTACAAATAGGACCAAATGGTCCCCATTTGGTCCCATTTGTACACTCTCAGAGTTACGGACCCGTAAGGGTCCATCCGCTTCCCAACCATCAGTTCTTTAACTGGGGACCGCCCCGGGAACCCCCTCAAGGACCCCCTGGAGGTCCCCGGACCCCACTCTGAGGAACCACTAGCGCCGGTCCTGCAGCGACCGCCTACATCATCGGTTGCACTCTGGCATAGTTTAGGAGGTCAGGATTGACTTTGGTTGAAACGTACGCATCTGATGATTTGCGGCCGAGTGCCAATCGATTTTTAGGGCCCTCCGGGGGAATGGGAGGGGGACGGGGGCATGCTTGAGAAAGCTGCAGACTTGGCATGCTTGAGAAAGTGGGCGACTGCTTCCTCCCAGGCGCGCTCGTAAATAACCGAGCCGTGCCAACTCGCAGACACCGGAGTTTGCCGGCAAACCCGCGGCGAACCTTTGCGCCAAGTCGCAGACAACAAGGAGGGCTGGGGAGGGGGCGGTGGTGATGTCACGGGTTAGAAGAAGTGATGTCACGGCCATAACTCTGCGTCGCCTTGTCTGAGCCTCAGATGGACGGCGGCGAGGTGTTGGAGGTTGGAGCTTAGAGGCTGACGCTGTGGGAGACGCACCCCTCAGGAGGTGTCATTAACCTGGGCTTACGGGTTGACCCTGTCCCTCTGGGGGCCGCTGGAAAGCTCCGGTTTCTCCCCCTCGCGTATAGGCTCCTAATTAGGCTACTTGTTAACAGTCACTGGAACCATCTATTACTCCAGACCATCTGAGAGGTTGTGTACTGTATGTCTATGTGCACAGAGCGCACGCGAGCTCGCGCACACGCAAACACCTCCGCTCATCATAATGTGTCTTTCACACGCTTTCAGACACTGCCTCTCCTGATGCTGTTGTCTACTGTTTAATGAGACACTAGAGTTTGTAGTGGCTTTCATGCAGAATTTCACACACACATACACACACACACACAAACACACACACACACACACACACACACACACACACACACGCACGCACGCGCACGCACACACACACACCGAATGTCATACATGCTAACGTGTATCTCACTTCATCTGCTTCCAATGTCCTGTTCCCTCACTGTTGTTCCTAAGGGCACATTTATTGCCAGCAGCATTCTCTCAATCACACATTCTCTCTCTCTCTCTACACCTCTCTCTACCTCTCTCTCTCTCTCTCTCTCTCTACACCTCTCTCTACCTCTCTCTCTCTCTCTCTCTGCCTCTGCCTCCTGTAATCACCTCACACCTGCCGGCTCTTCCACTGGGACGAGCTTCGCACCTCGGCTTCGCTCGGTGACAACAGGTAGCGCCAAGCACGCCCGGCAAACCCAAGCCTCTGGCCAATCAACACCTGCTTCACTCCATCTCCTCTCTTCCTACCTCTCTGTCTCTCTCTCTCTCTCTCTCTCTCTCTCTCTCTCTCTCTCTCTCTCTCTCTCTCTCTCTCTCTGTAAAAAGTGCCCTCTCCAGACCATGAATGCAGTTAGTGAAATAAACGCAAATTCAAGAGAATTGCCATTGTCCAAACTCTCAGTATCGTCTTGATTATGCTTAGTTCAGTGTGGTATCAAGTACCGAAAATAGCCGACCTCCAAGCTCACACGTTCTGCTATTTCTCTCTCTCTCTCTCTCTCTCTCTCTCTCTCTCTCTCTCTCTCTCTCTCTCATCTAGACTAATACAATCAGGTTGAACAGAACATGAAAAGGACAGCGCAGTTTCAGATACCAGACGGATGTTGTCATAACTCTCTCACCCCGCGTGCCCAACTCAAAACCTCTCTCCATACCCCTCACTCCGCTTACTAAACCCTCTTCCACCTTTTTTAAAAAGGCATTTTTCTTCTGCTCTTTGATTTTTGTTATCTTTTTTTTTTCTGTTTTGTTTTTTCATCTTGCTCTCTGTCTCTCATCCTCCATATTGAGTGAGTGTTCCTCCTCGCTCATATATGGTCTAATCCGTTGCTCCACACACTGGGCTCCCGGAGATGGGATTCTGACGCTCTGTCGATTTAAATGTCCTGAAGCAATGTTACACCGAGCTGCCTCCATTAAACCTTTACTACCTGGAGTTTAGTGTCACTTTAGATTGCTATGCAGCCTCTTCAACCATTATTTTATGCTTTAACTATTGAAAAATAGCCGATATACAAGCTCACAGCGCGGCACCGAGTGCCGCGCTGCGAGCTTGTAGATCTGCTATTTTTGAAAAATCGTGTTTGTTTGTTTTTTGCAAATCTTTCTATATATCTTTTAGAGATTTGTAACTCAAATATCTGCTTCTGGGGGGTCCTCCTGATACATAATAGTTCGAGATGTGGGTCGGCGGCCAAATACATATAATTCTAGGGGTCCTTGACATGAAAAAGTTTGAGAACCACTGACATAGAAACATGGCGTTTTTTTCCCCAAAAACGATTTAGAAGACGTTTATAGAATCGGGTCAAAATCGGGTCAAAAATATTTTCTGTGTCGCGCTGTGAGCTTTTAGATCTGCTATTTTTCAATAACTAAAGTATGAAATAATTCAGGGTCTTCAATGGGATAAACACTTTCAGGACTGTGCGTACTGGATGTGTCCCTTTTTATGTTTACCACAGCAGTTCACTGCTTGAAATGGGGGCTTCAGCCATGTCCAGAAATGGTTGGAACCACTGCTCTTCTCTGGTCCGAAATAAAGGACCTAAACCGTGGAATTTGTTCCTGAAATGTGTCCGTGAGATACGATTTGTTCAGAGATATTTTCCGGAAACAACCCCAGCTGTTGGTTGGGTGTTATATAATTCTGACAAACCTAATAGCCCGTAATGGAATCCTGCAGCTACGTAGCAGCCTACAACGAGAGACTATGAAATTAAATTGCGTGTTTTTACGTCAATGAATCTCTCAACGAGAGACTATGAAATTAAATTGCGTGTTTTTACGTCAATGAAGAGGAAATCCATGGTGGCGTACTGCAAGTGCACCTTTTGATCCATTTAGAGTTATAGTTTAACTCATGTACTGCCACCAAAAATTCAATTCAGGTCAAATTGTGAAGGTTTTCTTAACTTTTAACATGGGCGTGTCCATCGTGCACGGATCTTACACAACACGTTCGACGTTTGCAACCACGAAAAAACGCATGTGAATCTAATCTGCGGTTCTCAAGTTAGCCCCCAGCAGTGTTTACAGAGTAAGCAAACAGTAAGAAACGGAGTAGGCTACAGAGAAAAGGCTTGCTCTGGCCAAAAAATGCGTTTCCGGGTTACCGGCCCAGAACGGAACATTACCTCGAGGTTACATTTGGATAGTTTTACCACAAATAAAAATACAAAAGGCGTAAAAGGCACACACACACACACACACACACACACACACACACACACACACACCTTATTTTACACCACAGTAATCTGACCCGAGGTCAGCCTAATCATCACACGGCACTTCAGACTTTTCTTTTGACTGGAAATGTGGAGAGAGATGGGTGGGTGACACGCAGCTATAAGGTCGTGGGGATCGGGACTCGAACCCGCGACACGCTGTCAGGCTTAGGATTACTAGCAGCCTATATGGCCAGAATGGCTGCCCTCTGGCCCACTTCATGCTTCTCTGTGCTGATGAGCACAAAGTGCAGATCTTCTCGTATCCACTCAGGTCTTACAACATATTATTGCAAGGCTTGTTTGAATGTTTGATTCTGATTGGTCAAGCGCTGAAATCAGCGGTGAACTATAGGTGAATAATGACCGCTCCGCTCTATAATGCACCGCTGCCTAATTAACTCATACTCTGCGATCCCCGTCGAAACCGGAGATTTCCCCGCTGTACCGCGGTGCCATGCCCGTCGATCCCGGAAGTTTAATTAGCTTTAATCATTATGAAAGGATTAAAAGTAACTCTATCCGGTCGTATTTCTGGTCTGGACCGGATCTAGCTTTCCGTATCCGGTCTGAGCCTGGGCCATAGTCCCGCCTCCATTGGTTTACATTGTAACAGAAGAGGAAGCTACTCGGCGATGGAAAGCTCGTTTTTCAATACGATTTTTGCGTTTGGAAACTTTGATCCAGTCTCTACACGCCTGGATTATGATCCCCGCACATATCGTGCGTTTTGTGCGCGAACGTGTCCACGTGTTACCATAGCGCACAGCTGGCTTTTTTCAATGTTTTTTCATGTAAACACTGGCGGATAAGCAGGGATACAGCGTGGCAACGGATATGTCTATTTCAATGGGGTTTTTTTTTTCGAAAGCTGTCACCGAGTCTACACGTCTACTAGATGAGTCGCGCACAGATTGTGCACGATGCGTGCGCGTGCCCACGTTAAAAGGTAAGGACAATTTGGCAGCTGCTTACTACAGCTATGTTTAAAATGGCAGAGAAATTGTTAAAGGCTCAGAGCACCTGCTGCATTCAGGCTGAGCTGCGTGAATTTAGTGCCGTATCCAACCTGTCAGCCATGTAAACAAACAAACAGCGACATTTAGAACTAAACATTGCTCTCAAGAATATTTTTGAAAACATTTGAAGCGAGAAATAGACAATGCAGTAACCAAATATTGATTCTATTTGATCAACACTTCCTTGTTTGCGTCGAGGCGACGGCAGTGCAACACTTTCACTACTGTAAGCAAGGAAATATATACCGTAATTGCTGGACTATAAGCCGCACCTGAATATAAGCCGCACCAGCTAAATTATTTCCGGTTCGGGGTACCCACGGAAACCTCTTAGTACTCCACTTACTCCCACACCCTCCTCTTAACAGGCCAATTATGTGACGGCCGGGAGTCAATGGCCGCCGCTACGCGCCACTACGAGGCTCCCTCTTCATCGGAAGGTCAAGCTGATTGGGTCCGAGGTTAATGGGCAGATGTGAGGCTGAGGGAGGATGTTGGGTGGGTGGGGGAGGGGGAGGAGGGGTCAAGCACCCAGGGGCCCCTTCTCCTCCTCCATCACAACTCCACACTGTCCCCTCTTCAACCACGAGAGGCCCCCTTTTAGCACGGACGCGTTGGACAAACAGGATTAACCTTGACTGCTGCTCAGGGGCCACGAGGAGACGTTGGATAGGAACAAAACGGACGGCGTGTCCCTGTGTGCTGCGTTTCCCCTTTTTAACTGGGGTGTTTGCCTTTTAAAATAAAATAACTATTGTATATTGTCGTTGTCGGGTGGAAACCGATATGTCCAAAACCGTTTGTTTTGTATTTAACATTTTAAAAATGATTTAAACTAGTGAAAACAGCCGATCTACAAGCACACAACGCCTCGCACCGCGAGGCGTTGTGTGCTTGTAGAGCTGCTGTTTTCACTACTTTTGTGCGACAGCCTTGTATGATGAAGCAGGGCTTTGCTTTGCAAAAAAATTTACAAATTTGAAACTTGGAGATACAAGGTTTCTGCCCGACAGTGACAATATGTTTTGTCTAGAAGAATATGAATGGCTCGAAAGCCGGCAAGAAGTATCGGTGTTAATAAAACATAATTGATTCTGCGATGCGTCGCAATTCGCCCGTGCTCGATTCTGCGTCGATGCAGCAACGAGACATAATCGATGATCGAAGCTTAAATATAATTATAATATAATTATAGTACTGTATGCAATATTATACATAGTTTCATTCTAAATAAAATAGGTTGTTCAGTATATCTGACTGCTTGTATTGGCTGATGAAACATGTGCCATGTACTGCAGTAATTGCGACCGTCAGGTCACAGTTACTATCAAAACCTCCACCGGCTGTCTGTCAGTCCGTCTGTCTGTCACATCACGTCACACTTTTGCCCGTCACATCACACTTTTGCCCCTACTTTTAGCGTCGGCATCGTTGCACTTGCCCCATCCATGCCAAACTTTGCACACACACTCCTTGGCTGCCAAACCACAACCTCCACCCAAGATTTCTCACATGGCCCTCTTCTAGCGCCACCTTGAGGCTGTTTTTTGGACACTGCTCCTACAGATTTTGGCTTAAAATCACGCAAAGCCGTACACAGTATGTCTAAAGTCATGATGTCATCAACATGGATCGGGGCTTTACTTACGAAAAAACGTACAAATTTGAAACTTGTGAGAGATGCGAGGTTTCTGCCCGACAGTGACGAAATTGTAAAGAGTCAGCAGGTAGTAATGCACGGGTTTTAGCAGCCAGCTGGAATGCAGGCAGAGGTGGCAATATAATATAATATAATATTAACTCATTTTAAAGTGACAGTACCCCTTTAGGTGACCGTACCCCTTTAAGTATAGTAATTGAGTAAATGTACGTAGTTACTTTCCACCACTGAGTGCAGTATGTACAGCGGCCATCGGCCCCGTTCTCTCTCCTCGGCGGGCATGCCGTGCTGAGCTGATGTCCAAGCACATTGTTCAGGGACCGCACGTTCCAATAATAGGCTTATGTCCCCTGAAGTTCCTAATGTCTCAATCATATGTTGTGATGGTTTTTTAGGGACCGTGCCCTGCTCCATAGGTGGAAACACCAGAGGCCCTTTTTACGACTAATTGACCTCTGTGACTCCTAAACAGTGGAACCTCAGGATGGGGTGGTATTTATTAGAAGCCCCCCGATCTGCTATGTCCGTGTCTAATCTGGTCCCCACGTTGGGACCCCCGCTGTTGACGCCCTGCCCGCCTGCGTCCCTGTCAACTGATGAACTTAAACTCTTCTCTTCTCTCTTTCTCCCTCACTCTCACTACCTCACTCTCTCTCTCTCTACTTCACACTGTCTACCTTGTTCTCTCTGCATTATGATCGTGGAAGGTTTATAATGTGACGTGTCGGAGCAAAATGTATGAATGCGGTCATGCAAAGATGTGTTCAAATTCAAAAGTATTTTCATGTCACCTTTTTTCTTCGTTTCGTTTTTCCTCTGTCGGTTGGAAAATGCAAAAAAAAAAAAAAAAAAATGCAGATCGACAAGCTTGAAAAGCGTCGCTTCTCGCCGCGTTTGATGATTGCAGATCTGCTATTTTTGTTATACTTTTGTGTGACGCTGTAGTGTGATGAAGTAGGATGTTGATTTACCAGGGAAAGAAACCCACCAGGGACGTGCATAGAATGTTAGAGAGGCAGGGGCTGAAATATCTAAAAGGGCCTTTTGGTGAAAATATTGAAAATAGCAGAGTTCTGCTATTTTCACTACTTGCATTCATGGTCTGGAGAGGGCACTTTTTACAGATGGATAAAAGGGCAGGGGCTCAAGCCCTCTTTGATGTCTATGTGTGCACGTGGCTGAAACCCACAAACCGTTAAAATATGAAGATATGAGGCCTCATATATCTGTGCATGTTTTGCTACCTGATACATGCACATTGCACAGACATCCTGCTGGCTCTGGGGGTCTGTGTGTGTGTGTGTATGTGTGTGTGTGCACTGGCGCCTATTCAATGGAGCCAAGGGGAGCAATGGCTCCCCTTATTTGCCAGTAGGGGGAGCCCGGCTCCCCCTCTCTCCTTTTATTTATTTACGATCATATAATCACAAAATGTGATTAAGAAGAAGAACGTCAGAAATTCGCCTTGTTTGACCCTTTGAAGCACCCATAGTATGGCTAAGATGGCTTCTAAACCAATCACAGCGAATGGGGGGCGGGAGGTATAGGTCTACTGTGTTATATGCCCAAGCCTGTGCCTTTAAGGGGGCGGGCTTAGGAGCAGTACGGGATGACGTTGACGCTGTGTTTTGGGACCAGCGCGGAAGTGAATGTAATGCTGCTGGGGAGAATATATTAGTGAGAAGTTAAGTTAATACAAGCGGATTAATAGTGAAAACGTGACGTTTATGCTGCATGTTCCTGCCTGGCCCTGGAAGTAATAAATCATCGTTATCTACACAGAAGTAGTATGGACTATTTGAATAAGTTACCACATGACACGAGCCAAGTTATTGCTACAAACAGTGGAAAAGGTAACAACTGGTTTCTCAACCAATCACAGTGACTGTCTGAACCTCGGCTGACAGAGCGCTGCACAACAACAAACAACATGGCATGGCTTTATCTAAATAACAGAATGAAACAGTTGTTTCACAGTGGAATATGCTACCTGGGGTTAACTACAGACATCCATAGGACATGTGGATAGCTTTTACATTTACCATACGTGAACTAAACTTTTTGACGCTGTCAAAGAAGCTGGATGACATGGCACAAGGAACTTTCTTCTGGGCACCTCAATATAAAATTGGATATTTTCTTGTCATTTTCTCAAGGTAAGACATGGCTTTATTTAACTAACTGTTCACTGGAGTTAGCCAGCCTCTCCTCTCCTCCTCTGTGTGTGTGTGTGTGTGTGTGTGTGTGTGTGTGTGATGAGATGCTTGCTTGCTTGCTTGTAAATATTGTTAGCTGCTGGTTGCAGATATTTGGTCATGGTTGTGGACTTGTGGTTTTGTTGTGTTGTGTTGTGTGTTGGCTTGTTGGGTGCCCCGCGGACCGCGGTGCGTGTCCGAGCAGTGCTCGACTCATTTTAGACCCATTTAGACCCATTTTAGACCCATTTTAGACGACTTTATAACTGCAAATAACCGATTTTTCGCGGCGCCGCTTTGCGGCGCCAAAAAAAAAAAAAAAAAAAAAAAAAAAAAAAATCCTGGATTTGTGCTCCCCCTAGTGGAGACAGAGTTAGGCGCCGGTGTGTGTGTGTGTGTGTGTGTGTGTGTGTGTGTGTGTGTGTGTGTGCGTGACAGTGTGAGGGGGGGGGGGGACACAGGGGGTCCTGGGGACACAAAGAGAGGGAGGGGGTGGACGGAATCACCATGTCGCTCTCTGAAGAGACATCGGTTCAAAGGTCACAATAGGCTCCTTTGGGGAAAAGTGTGTGTGTGTGTGTGTGTGTGTGTGTGTGTGTGTGTGTGTGTGTGTGTGTGTGTGTGTGTGTGTGTGTGTGTGTGTGTGTGTGTGTGTGTGTGTGTGTGTGCGCTACTAGTGAGCGCAACATTTACCCCAAGAGAAATGGACGCTTTATAAATAAAATAAAACGTAACATAATATTTGTAGCGCTAGGCCTACGATTAATACAAGGTTGAGGTTGGGATTTAAGGCTATAGTATTATGGGATTTACAGGTTAGGCTCGGGGGTTATAGGACCGGAGTTGCGCGGCAGACAATAGCCAATCTACAGGCTCACGATGCATCGCCAGCTTGTAGCTCGGCCCAAAATGATGACATCCTATAGTAATGCAAACGTTTGTGTGCGCGCGCGCGTCTCTGCATACATTTGGGTGGAGGTTACGCGGGGCATAAGATGGATCCCGGTGGACAGCAGTTGAGGACAGGTCCCTGTGGAGGGATGCATGCTGAGAGAGGGAGGGAGGGAGGGAGGGAGGGGATGTGTTCAGGGGTCCAGCAGAAAGAGAGAGAGGGAGGTGTCTATCTATTCTGCATCTAGTTTAAGGCAAGACCCACATTTAGAGTGACATTTTTTAACTCAAATCTTTGCTTCTGGGGGTCCCTGGAACTACATATTTTGAGATGGGGGTCCGCTGCCAAATACATATCATTTTGGGGGTCCTTGACGAGAACCACTGATAGGCCTATAGCAACATCCTTTTTTTCAGAAAGAATACATTTGTATAATCGGCCTATATCAGTGGTTGTCACTTGGTCGTTTCAAGTACTCCCCAAAATGATATATATTTGGCCGCGGACCCCCATCTCAAAGTAATTTGCTCCAGGGACTCCTACAGTTTCAGTTTACAGTTTAGGCATTTAGCAGACGCTTTTAATCCAAAGCGACTTACGATAAGCAGGTAGTACACATCACTATAATAAGCAAGATAATATGTCACTACAATAACAACAATATAACAAATGCATAGGAATATCAATCTAGAAAAACAATAACATAGGTACACCACACACCTAATCACTGTAATCAGTAACTTCTAAAACCTAAAAATGCTATCTAGCTTCATGTATGGTCATCGAGGGAAGGGGAGTGTTAAGCCTCTATCAGAGTCCAGGGTGAAGAGCTATTCACGCATATTTTAGGTGATAAGCCAGGTGATAAGCCATCATAGTCAGTCACGGTGAAGTCCTATCACTGTGACTGACTGGTCTAGATCGACCAATGGGTGATGGGCCGATCTGTCTGATAGTAAAAACAGAGCGATGTGTCGTGGTCCGCGGTGGATAGCTCTCTTCACCGCAAGTAATGACGTAATGTTGTAGTTTTATGACTTAAAAAGACTACACCGCGGTGGATAGCTCATCACCGCGGTGCCTACTATGATAGGGGCTTTACAGTAGTGCTATGGGTTTAGGTGGAATCTGAAGAGGTGAGTCTTCAGTCCACGGCGGAAGCCAGGGAGTGAGTCTGTTGTTCTAAGTGCGACAGGGAGTTTATTCCACAGTTTGGGGGCCAGGAGGGCAAATTGTCATCAGTAACTGGAGTGGATTTTTGTCCTGGGGTTTTTAGAAGCAAAATTTTGAGTTAAAAACGTTCAGTGCTCTGAATGTGGGGTCTTGCCTCAAGCTAGATGCAGAATAGATAGAGGCGAGAGGGAGGGTGTGTGTGGGGGGTGTTCTGGGGGTCTCCGGCCTCAGCAGCAGCCTGGTAATGAAGAGCATCTGAGGCCTCCATCCACCTTGAACGTGGCTCGGCTGCCGCCCTGACCTTGGCTTTGATCCACAAAGACGCTTGACCCCCACCATTCCCCCTGGACCCCCTAACCCTCCCCTATCCTAACCCCCACCTTGCCATCTGGATAGCACACACACACGCACATGCATATGCATGGGGATGCATATGCACACATATAGGGATATATCTATATGGATGTATTATATATATATATCGTCGTTGTCGGGTGGAAAGCTTGTATGTCCAAAACCGTTCGTTTTGTATTTATCATTTAAAAAAATGAACTAAACTAGTGAAAACAGCAGATCTACAAGCACACAACGCCTCGCATCGCAAGGCGTTGTGTGCTTGTAGATCGGCTGTTTTCACTACATTTGTGCGACGGCCTTTTATGGTGAAGCAGGGCTTTACTTCACGAAAGAACGTACAAATTTGATACTTGGAGATACAAGGTTTCTGCCCGACAGTGACGATATTTATATATATTATGCATGCACATGTGGGCTGTGGACACACACACACACATATGGTATATTTATATATATATAATGTGCAATGCATACACATACACAGGTGGGTGGGTGTTTGGCCAGTCTTCTTACGGGGTTTTCATTACACAAACGCAAACCATAACTTAAAAATCCTATTGTGTGTTTGAAGTGCGAGTATGCGTGACCGCGTGGCCTTTCGGTGGGGACACAGCCGTCCCCTCACACACACACACACACACACACACACACACACACACACACACACACACACACACACACACACACACACACAGTCTGAAGGCCACACGCCAGCCGTAACTCAGTGCCTTTGTCACCCTGTGCCTCCCTGGGTGGGTGAAGGGGGGGTGGGTCAGAGTAGGACTATTATCTGCTCAATACAAACATGCAAATGTGAACATTGATGTGGAGAGGAAATGGAACCGCTGCTCTTTTGCCTTTGTCCATCGCTGGGCCGGGCCTTCATCTCTGAACAGAGAGGAGTACAATTACTTAAAGTAGGACTGTCATCTAATGGGGTACTGTCACTTTAAAAAGTAATCTTAAAATATTAGATAATATGTTTATGATGGCATTGTGAGAATGCGCAATTATAAGCCAAACAAATTAATTGACTGTACTTAGACTACTTACTGTACTGGTCAGCTGTTGTTGGGGAGCGAGGGGCAGGTTACACTGCGACATGAGTTTCAGACTATTTCAGACCGTTTTCAGAGAGACCACGTGACCTACGTACTGTATCATACTATTATAATTTCGGGGGGTGTCAGCGGGCCTTTATTTTGAAGTTTTTTTTTTTTTTTTACTTGAGTATTTCCCATTTCCAATAATTTTACTTCTACACCACTGCATCTCGGATCCAAATATTGTACTTTTACTCCACCACATTCATCTGAAAACCTTTAGTTACTAGTTCCTTTTAGATTTTGATTATTATTACAAAACATACATTAACCGCTTCAACTCTATATTCATACATACAATCCCTTTTATGCCCATACATGGACATCCCTCTCTGTAGAACCAGCCACACAGATATGGGCTGTCTTGGCCATCTGTCTTGGCCAAGTTAGTGTGGTATGTGGCCGATGTGGCCTCCATATATGGGCATCCCCATATGAAGATATGGGCTTAATATTGATGACATCAGGGAACTCCATATATGGGCATAAAAGGGATTCTGTTAGTGTGGTTCCCCTGACATCAAAATGATGTCAGAGCATGAAGTCAGAGTGGCAAACCCATAGACTGTCCAGGCGTAGTCAGCATGTGCTATTTCACATACTATACTGCGACCTTTGGTCGCGATTATATCTGGCACATTGTTGCGCTTCAAGTCTCTCTCTCTCTCTCGTTATTCTCCTAACGTTGGACACGCTCCATAGACATTATATTGGCTCTGGTCTCGTCTCCTCTAATGGGAATGCAGCCGCGTGGAACGCCTGTGTGTGTGTGTGTGTGTGTGTGTGGAGGGGGGGGGGGGGTGCTGATGTCTTTAGGAAATTCCCAGAGTGGAGCAACATGCTCTCTTTCCTCCCACGCCGCTGTCGTTCCGTCACTCGATCGCCCGCTCACTTTGAGCCATAAATGACAGTTATGACACGGATGACTTGGGTTGCGTCGCATCTCGGAGAACATCGATCCGTGTGTGTGTGTGTGCGCGTGTGTGCGAGTGCCCGAGCGTGTGTGCTTTCCTGTTTTGTGCCTTATCACGCCGAGTCAACTGGAGAATTGCTAATGATGATGACAGTCGTCTCATTGGACAGACACGCTGTGACAGGGCTGACAGTCGTTATTAACACACGGTGAATTCCACGTAAACAGCAGCGTCCACGCCACGCTCCACCACTTGGGATTGCTGATCTGATATATTTTTGCAATTTCTTTATACGCCATTTTGGAAAACTTCACAAACGTATTCGATTTTAGGATCGAATTTCTGGGTGTTTTCTTTTTAGCCTGTAATGTCATGCCCCCAAAATAGGGACACCAGGTTGAAAGTAACCTGACTTGCGTCAGATGGTGGCAGTAGTGCGTAGGCTACCGCTCTACTTTACCATCTGAGATCTCTCGGTGGGAGTTGATAACGCTCGTAAAGCCCCGGGCCGGACCAATCAGCGGCAGCTACGGGCGGGCTCTGAGCTGCTCTGAGCCAATAGAGTCTGATTGCAGACCACGTGGATGCAGACAGGCCAATATGAGTGGTTGGAGTTGTCACTCCCAGACTGTGACAGAGAGACGGCCACATCCAATCACCTGCTAAAGAATTTCAAAAAATGGCCCGCCTCTTACATCGAGTCTGCCCGAGAGATCTCAGATGGTAAAGTAGAGCGGTAGCCTACGCACTACTGCCACCATCTGACGCAAGTCAGGTTAGGTTGAAAGTGGTCAGACATAAAAAAAATCAAACCGGGAGCGGTGGTGCGCGTGCGTGGCCGTGTGTGTGTGTAGCAGTTCATTTCAGGGTCGCGCACGTGTGTGTGAGAGAAGCAACGGCGCCACTTTATCACCAGCGGTATTGCAGTTCATGCTCAGGCTACATACACACATAGTTAGTAACAAACCTACCTACACACACACACTCACCCTTAGGAGTGGTGTGACCACCGCTCAAAAAAAAAGAAAACAAAACTGTGGCAGATATTTTTGGTCGTCCGTCATACGTTCTTTCTGTTTGTTTGTTTGATTTAGCCAGGGCAGGGCTAAGGCAGCGCGGTGCAGCGTTCGTACTCTCTGGTCAGAAACGAGGCCGGTGTCGCCGGGTTCAATATCCATGACATGCAGGACAGGTAGTGTCCCCTGATTAACCCATTTAGGCCTGGGATTATTGAATGCTTTAACTATTGAAAAATAGCAGATATACAAGCTCACAGCGCCGCGCTGCGAGCTTGTAGATCTGCTATTTTTGAAAAAAGTCGTGAAAATGTGGGCAAATCTTTGAATATATGTATTTTTAAAGCGAACGATTGTTACTCAAATTTTGCTTCTGGGGGGGTCCCTGGAACTAAATATTTTGAGATGGGGGTCCGTGGCCAAATACATATCATTTTGGGGGTCCTTCACATGAAAAGGTTTGAGAACCACTGACATAGTATAGTCTCTCAAGAACAGACTAACTGAGCTCCAGTTTAGTGAAACTTAAACCTTTCTTTGACGATGGCTAGCCAGATTGCTGACATAGAAACATAGGTTTTTCTAAAAATCTTAGGATTCAAAAGACACTTATAGAATCGGGTCAAAATTCAAATTGTCACGATTTTTCAAAAATAGCAGATCTATCTCGGTGCAGCGCTGTGAGCTTGTATATCTGCTATTTTTCAATAGTTAAACATAATATAATAACACGCTATAATGCGTACCCGATCTAAAGAGCTTAAGTTACTGTGTGCTGCATCCTCTGTCTCCATATGCAGGGGAACAAGCTGTGCCCATGGATTAGTAATTAGACACAGAGAGAGAGAGAGAGAGAGAGAGAGAGAGGGAGAGAGAGAGAGAGAGGGAGAGAGAGACAGAGAGAGAGAGGCTAGATTGCCCTCCCGCGATGCATTAGCTCTGATTTCTGTGAAGCAATTTTTTCCCCCTCGACCGATAACATTGTGCATTTACTTACTAAGTGACCTTATTATGGCTCCACTTACCTCCAAAATACCTTTTATTACTCTTTTCCACTCCTCTCCTCCCTCTTGTCTCTCTGTTCTTGACGTCCTTATTGACGGCTTTTGTTTCCTCTCTCCTGCCACTCTGTCTCGTATGCTCCATCCTAGGGACGGGACGATGGGAAAATGTCATGTCGCGATTATATTGACCAAAGAAACCGCGATTTACGATATTATCGCGATAATCAAAATATCCCCAACATCCATTATACTGGAGTGGAACATTTTCCAAAAAATAGCCAATCTACAAGCACAGAAACAAGGCCAGTGTCAGTGGGTTCAATATCCATGACATGCATGTAGTGTCAGCAGCGCTGTGCCGGGGATGGACGTGTCCGTGTGAGCTTGTAGATCGGCTAAACTTTTTGGCAGAGATTTGGTAGAGAGTGAAAAAAAGACTGTTTCAAGTATGCATATTATAAATACGTTTTACCAATATAGGGTTTAAGTGGTACCGGATATGCAGCTCTGCAAATAAAAGGTGAATTGATCCCAGTGCATGACGGAGGACGATACGATAAACGATAATATTACTTATCATCCAATCCCTACTCGTAAGTTCCATCTCTCTCTCTCTCTCTCTCTCTCTCTGGGACACGCGGTACGGGTGGCAGAAGGAAGTATAGCAGAGGAGAGACGTGTGTCAGAGAGAGAGAGAGAGAGAGAGAGCCATGCACTGCTCCAGCTGGAGTCAATATTTGCTTTAGGAATCTCAATAACAGGCTGCAGTCATCTGCATTTCTGATAATGGACCACCATATGGCTCTGTTGACCCATGAGGTGGCCTCTCTCTCTCTCTCTCTCTCTCTCTCTCTCTCTCTCTCTCTCTCTCTCTCTGTGTGTGTCTCTGTCTCTCTCCCTCTGAGTGTGTGTCTGTGTCTCTTGTGTCTCTGTCCGTCTATCCCTCTCTGTCAGTATGTCTGTCAGTCTCTGTCTCTCTCTCTCTCTGTCTCTCTCCCCCAATGGCGTCAGTTCAGCAAAAGCTAGGGTATGGCAAAGATGGGAGTCCTCATGTGCACCGGGTTTTGTCCGTTTTCTTCCGTTTTCTTTACCCGGGTTTCTACGGTTTCTTGGGCTGGTTGTTCAAGTGCAGCTAAACTTGGCGTGTTAGTAAACGTGCCACAATTAACAATAATGCATTGCACCTGTGCAGCTGACCTGCGGAACCCGGGAATATATCTTTTTGTCAAGATGGGGAGAATACAAGTGTGGAGAATATAATTATAAAAGCACCGATAGACAAAGAGACGTTCATGGATTTATATTTAAAAGTAACTTTTATTTTCCCTCCTGGACCCAGGGTATGGCAGCTGCCATACCCAATTGACACACTTGCTCTCCCTGTCTCTGTCTGTCGGTCTATTCCTCTCTCTCCTTCTGCCTGTCTCCCTCTCTCTCTCTCCCTATCTCTTACTCTCACTCCTCATTGTGTTCTTTCTGTTTCTGCATCCGTGGTTTCAACCTGTGTCTCCCATTCCTCTCTGTCCTTCCTTCAACTCCTCTCTCTCGCCTCCCCTTCTTTAATCCTCTCTCCATTTATCCTCGCATCTTGGCACCTCGGTCTCTTTATCCCAGTCAGGGGTGTCACACCAAATTCTGGGTCCTGGGTACAAGGATTCACTGCGGGCCCCCCATGAACGCACTATTACGCGCTGTTTTGTGCTTTAACTATTGAAAAATAGCAGATCTACTATTTTTGAAAAATCGTAAAAGTTTTTTTTTTTTTTTTAGTTTTTTTGAAAAACCTATGTTTCTATGTCAGTGGTGCTCAAACCTTTTCACGTGAAGGACCCCCAAAATGATATGTATTTGGCCACGGACCTCCATCTCAAAACATTTAGTTCCAGGGATCCCCCCAGAAGCAAAATTTGAGTTACGAATGTTCGCTTAAAAAATACATATATTCAAAGATTTGCACACATTTTTACGACTTTTTCAAAAAATTGCAGATCTACAAGCTCGCAGCGCAGCGACCGTGAGCTTGTATATCTGCTATTTATCAATAGCTAAAGTATAAGATAATGAAGGTCCCTCCACCGTGGGCCCTAGTAACTCAGTCCCACTCCCCCCCTTGTGACGCCCCTGCCCACACACACACACACACACACACACACACACACACACACACACACACACACACACACACACACACACACACTCCTCCACTTTCCCTGCATGTCATCCATAAAACCCTGGGTATGACCCGGCACATGGAGCTTTGACCCTAGTTGCCATGGCAACCCGCGATGCCATTGTGTGCCAGTCTTTTTCACAGTGGTGGGAAGTACATTTACTCAAGTACTGTACTTGGTACCGTTTTGATGTTTTTTTCTTTCTCATTCTAGGCGGACAAAACACTTGTGCTGCACTTGTGTTCTCATAGAAATGTGGCCAATGTCTACAGGTATATGGCCATATCACCTCATATTCATGTTGAGGTATGAGCTACACAGCCAAACGTGTGGGTAGCACCGACCCAATACAACATTTGCCAACATTCGGTCCATTATATCTCCTTTAATTATGCCAAATGGTATTTTGTTTGATATCATTATTATCGTTGATTTGTCACCTTTACAACATGGTGGAATGAGCTGCAAAGCCAAACGTGTGGGTGGCGCCCCTCCACAAGTGGTCAAAAAGCTCTGGCAGGCCTGCAATACTGTACTTTTGGTGTTCTCCTTTGTTGCTTGTTTCATTGAATGATTGCACTCTCCCACAGTTATAAGGAAAATAAAAAAACAACACATATTGGCCATTTTTACATTTTGTTAATTTTAAGTCAGGGAAGCCGAAAACAAGAGTAAATGCCAGCAGAATAGTATTGCAAGCCATTTTGGCTTAAAGGGCGAGGTCGCTTTTTGCCCTTAGGCGTCTTACTGGTATTACTGTACCAAGGTAGCATCAGCACCAGGTCTGGCAAGCAGCAAACTTGTAAAAACTGTTATCGAGGGCAATAAACCATGGCAATAAATAAATGTCTGTTTGAGTGGCCCATCACACTACATGAAATCTGCTTTAGAACCAAGTCTTGACCGAGTCGTTTACATTATCGACGGCATGCTAGCCTACTGTGACCTGAAACAAACGTCATTCTGAAATGAATCTGGTGTGTTAGGCCGTACCTGGGCAGCTGCGGTCGGTAACATATTGAATTAATGTGATTGGTGATTAATTTAAGATGAGCCCTGATTCAAAGATCCTGTCCTGTTTGCTACACATGATAGCTAGAGTGTTTCTGACATGATGCACAAAGAGCTTGATCAGAATAGAAACTACTTCAGCACTTACACTATGTTACCAGTAAGACTCCCTAATCGGGAGATAATTGACCGTCAGGTTGCATACACAAACTTTAGAAGGCAATGGTAGCCAATCAGGAGGGCATATGGGAAATGGGACAGATCCATGTTGATGACATGACTTTGCGTGATTTTAGGGCAAAATCTGTAGGAGCAGTGTCCAAAAATGTGTTTTGCAAGAATCGGCCTCATGGTGGCGCTAGAAGAGGGCCACGTGAGAAATGAGGGGTGGAGGTTGAGGTTTGGCAGCCAACATAAATTAATAGCTCAGATTGTACTTTTCCCTTGTTTGTGACAATACAATATAGAAAGGTAATCAGCCGATAATGGATGCTTTCTACATCGGATGCTTTCTGTGAGCGACGAATGCACGCTGAAAAGAGCTGCTGGTGAGAACAGTGGCACGCTTCATTTCTGCCCGTTGCCGGGCATCAGATGAGCCTGTCGCTCCCTGCTTCTCTCCTCCTCCCCTCCTCCTGCCATCCCGCCTCTTGTTGTCCTCCGTCCATCTCTCTGTGTCAGGGACGTGCAGAGAATGTTGGAGAGGCAGGGGCTGACATTTCTAAAAGGGCCGTTTGGTGAAAATATCGAAAATAGCAGACCTCCAAGCTCACAACACGCGCTTGGAGGTAGGCTATTTTCGTTGCTTGATACCACACTGAACTAAGCATAATCAAGTCACTACTGGAGATGTGGTCGTAACGGCATGGATTTCTACACAGAGAGGGCAATTCTTTCAACATAAGATGCTGCATTCAAGTTCAGGAGAGTTTGGACAAGGCAATTCTCTTGAACGCTGCCTTCAGGTATGGCATGGAAAAGGGGCATTTGCATTTCTTTCACCATAGTAAAAAACTGCATTCATGGTCTGGAGAGGGCACTTTTTTTACAGATGGATAAAAGGGCAGGGGCTCAACCCCCTTTGATGTCTATGTGTGCACTAGCCGTGCCCATGGCACCCCCTGGCATGTCCGCCATGGCCCCCACCCCACCACCAGCCCACCCCACCTCAGCCCCTACAGAGGCTCAGGTGCCCGTCAACCCCTGCTTCTCTTCCACGGCTCCTTTTGCAGGCCATTCGTCACAGCGGTTCGCCTTGGACCCCTGCTGCTGTGGCGGCATGTGCCCAGATCTGTCCCCGCCCGTCCCCCTTGCCCCCCGGGGCCCCCCTTGTTCTGCCAGCAGCCCCGGTCCTATCTGTCTAACCCAGACCCAGAGACGACTCTTGCACTCCGGTCCAGCCTATCTTTCGGCCTCAGCCCCGGTTCCAGCCTCCTGGCCTTAGCAGCTGCGGCAGCCCCGGCGCACACCACACTGTTAATGAGATGCGTGGGGGGGGGAGGGGGGGGGGTCGCCCTGTGTCTGCAGGGGACAGAGGTGTGTGTGTGTGTGCACTAACTAAGTACATTTACTTAAGTACTGTACTTGAGTACAAGTTTTGAGGTATTTGTAGTTGACTTCGGCATTTCCAGTATACTTTTACTTCTGCTCCACTACATCTTGGATCCAAACATTATGCCTCTACTCCACTACATTTATTTGAAAACTTAGTGACTAGTAACTGTGTTCAGCCCTATATACATTTCGGCCATTTGAAAATCTACAAGCTCACAATGCATCGCAACGCATTGTGAGCTTGTGGATCTGCCATTTTCAAAAGATTTTCAGACATTTGAAAACCTTGAAACGGGAGATTCTGCATAATGACTACTTTATATACTTTTACTCAGGTACATTTTTTATTCCGGACTTTTACTTTTAACAGAGTATTTCCACTTTGCAGTACTGATACTTTTACTTCAGTAAAAAAAATATGAGTACTTTCCCCACCACCGTGTGTGCGTGCGCGTTTGTGCGTCTCCGTGAGGCTGCATGTGTTTGTCAGGTTGTCGTCCATCAATAAGGCAGGGCTGGAATGGACGGCTCCGCCCTGGGCGGGCATCATTTGCCGGCAGGGGCGTCACAAGGGGTAGGAAAGTGGGACTGAGTTACTAGGGCCCAAGGTGTTGGAGGGGCCTTAATTATTTTATGCTTTAACTATTGAAAAATAGCAGATATACAAGCTCACAGCGCGGCACCGAGTGCCGCGCTGCGAGCTTGTAGATCTGCTATTTTTTAAAAGTCGTGAAAATGTGTGCAAATCTTTGAATATATGTATTTTTTAAGCGAACATTTGTAACTCAAATTTTGCTTCTGGGGGGTCCCTGGAACTAAATATTTTTAGATTTTGGGGGTCCTGCACATGAAAAGGTTTGAGCTCCACTGACATCGAAACATAGGTTTTTCAAAAAAACCTTAGAAGGATTTGAAATATTCAAAGATTTTCATGATTTTTCAAAAATAGCAGATCCACAAGCTCGCAGCGCGGCACTCGGTGCCGCTCTGCGAGCTTGTATATTTGCTATTTTTCAATAGTTAAAACACAGGGGCCCCGCAGTGAATCCTTGTACCCAGGGCCCAGAATTTGGTGCGACACCCCTGTTTGCCGGTGCATGGCATTCTGGGACACACACACACACACACACACACACACACACACACACACACACACACACACACACACACACACACACACACACACACACACACACGTCCTTGCTTTGCGTGTCCAGTCCGTGTCCAAAGCCCCCACGGCGAGCGGCGGCCGCCATTACACCGTCAGAATCAATCCTTCTGATTGGGTCTCGTACCTCGACCCCAGCGTCCGACCGGCTCTGTTCCCCGAGCAAACTGGGCATGGTTATGATGTCATAACGGCTGTTAGGAGTGTGTTTCTAAAGCAGCCAGTCATCGCAGCCATTTTGTGTGTGTGTGTGTGTGTGTGTGTGTGTGTGTGTGTGTGTGTGTGTGTGTGTGTGTGTGTGTGTGTGTGTGTGTGTGTGTGTGTGTGTGTGTGTGTGTGTGTGTGTGTGTGTGTGTGTGTGTGTGTGTGTGCCAGTGCCAGGCACGTGCAGAGAATGTTAGAGGCAGGGGCTGACATTTCTAAAAGGGCCTTTTGGTGGAAATATCGGAAATAGCCGACCTCCCCAAGCTCACAACAACATTGTGAGCTTGGAGGTCGGCTATTTTCGGTACGTGATACCACACTGAACTAAGCATAATAAAGTGAATACTGGGATTTCTACACAGAGAGGGCAATTCTTTCAACATTAGATGCTGCATTCAAGTTCAGGAGAGTTTGGACAAGGCCATTGTCTTGAATGCTGCCTTCAGGTATGGCATGGAAAGAGGGGGCATTGGCATTTCTTTCACCATAGTAAAAACTGCAATTTCATGGTCTGGAGAGGGCACTCTTTACAGACGGATACAAGGGCAGGGGCTCAAGCCCCCTTTGATGTCTATGTGTGCACGTGCCTGCCTGCGCGTGCGTGCGTATTAGAGAGAGAGACACGCGTCGTTCCTGATTTGGAATCCGTGCGATTCTCCATTTCAGATCTGTCCATCAGTCCGTCCCGCACGCCGCCTCTCCGGGCGTCCAGTCGTTGCTTGTCACTCTGAATTTCAAATGGCTCCAATTCCCCCCCCCTGATGGCATGGAGGAGAAGTGGCAGGCAGCCTGTGTGTGTGTGTGTGTGTGTGTGTGTGTGTGTGTGTGTGTGTGTGTGTGTGTGTGTGTGTGTGTGTGTGTGTGTGTGTGTGTGTGTGTGTGTGTGTGTGTGTGTGTGTGTGTGTGTGTGTGTGTGTGTGTGTGTGTGTGTGTCGGGGGTGGGGGGGTTCTGTCAGAGAGGAGAGGGTGATTTTGGCATCTGCTTTCCCATTTTGGGGTTGTGAGGCTGGGATGATTGTTTCCTCTCTCTCTCTCTGTGTGTGTGTGTGTGTGTGTGCGTGTGTGTGTGTGTGCGAGAGTGTGAGTGTGAATGGATTTGATCCTAATCTGATGATTATTTGATGCTAATCATGTTGCGTTAACGCCATCCATCTCTGCTCATTAGGATTCAGGATGCATTCCTTTTTTGGTCATGTGATGCTATCTCTCAGTGTGTGTGTGTGTGTGTGTGTGTGTGTGTGTGTGTGTGTGTGTGTGTGTGTGTGTGTGTGTGTGTGTGTGTGTGTGTGTGTGTGTGTGTGTGTGTGTGTGTGTGTGTGTGTGTGTGTGTGTGTGTGTGTGTGTGTGTGTGTGTCGCTGTCTGTCTGTCTGTCTGTGTGTCTGTCTGTCCAATTGATTGCATTTATCTTTTTCTGGGCGTCAGTGGCTCAGGGGTAGAGTAGCCGGATGGGAACCGCAAGGTTCCCAGTTCGATCCCTGGGCTCCCCCAGAGTTGGTGTCGAAGTGTCCTAGTTGCTCCCGATGTGCAAGTTGGTGCCTTGCATGGTTTCCTCTGCCGTCAGTGTGTGAATGTGATGCACAATCTATGTGAAGCGCTTTGGAATAAATCGTCACTGTCGATAAGAAACCTTGTATCTCCCAACTTTAAAATGTCGATGTTTTTTAGTAAAGTAATTCCCCTCTTCACGATTCAAGATGGTCGCAAAAAACTAGTGAAAATAGCTGTGGAGTTGTGTGCTTGTAGATCGCCTATTTTCACTAGTTTAACTAATTTTCAAAATGATAAATACAATTAAAACGAACGGTTTTGGATGTACTAGGTTTCCACCCGACAGCGATGAAATAAATGTTTCTAAATGCACCGTTTACCGTTGAGCGTTTCCTTGACGGTGACCAACCAGCTACGAGGAGAGGGCCCTCTACCTGGAGGCCATCGTCCAGAACCACCGGGAGGTGATGACGTTCGAGGACTTTGCGTCGCAGGTGTTCTCGCCGTCGCCCAGCTTCTACCCCATGAGTGGGACAGGTGAGACCTTCTTCTCCTGCTCATAGACATATCCATTTCAATATGTGCAAAAATGAAGGTTCCTTCACATTTTCGGGGGATTAGGAAAACTATACATTTTTGGAAACATCAAGAGTATATAACAAATCAGTTTTCTTTTCATGATTCTGAATCAATTTCAAGCATTTGTTTTGCACAAAAAAAAAAAAACATTCCTTGGGCTTGGGATTTTGCAAATGGAATCAAGGCTTTCTGATTTGTTATACTCTGAAGTTTCCAAAATATATAGTTTTAATTTAACGAAATTACAGCGACTTGACTATCATCCTGGTGTTGATTTAGACAGGGGGTTTGGATTTGGTTTCAGTCATGGTCTTTTAAATAACATGTCATTTAGTTTTAGTCATATTTTATAGTCAGCTGAACTGTTTTAGTCTAGTTTTAGTCGAATCCAAATATATTTTAGTTGACTAAATCTACAGTTGACAGATTTCCTTTTTTTGTAGGCATTGATGGTGTCGTAATGTCTGATTTTACACTTGGTTGCATGCTGAAAATAGTCGATCTACAAGCTCAGAAGCTTGTAGATCAACTACTGTATCGTCTCTTTCTCAGCCCAATGTCTCTTTTCCACTAGGAAGGGAAACTCAGAACCTTCCATAACTTGAAACTTTTTTCCAGAACCAGTTAATTTCTGTGATGTTTACTTTTCCTTTACAACCAGAACTACCCCTGAAGGGGAGTATTTCATAAAAACAAAAATGACATAAATCTATAAGATCACATGTGTGTGTGTGTGTGTGTGTGTGTGTGTGTGTGTGTGTGTGTGTGTGTGTGTGTGTGTGTGTGTGTGTGTGTGTGTGTCCTCTCGTCCTGAGCACATGCTCACTGATGAATATCAAACAACAAGCCGAGCTTCAAACCCCTTCGCCCCCCGTTTCAAGCAACCTGCATCTTTTTCCATGCAATTACTCTCCTATGAATATAAGCAGCCTTGTTAAATCAAGGTCACTGTGCGTGTGTGTGTGCGTGCGTGCGTGCGCGTATGCTTGTCCAACCCGCTCTTAGAGATCCAGCTCCAGGGGTCCATACTGGCTTATGGTGGCCGTTTTTGTCAAAATTCCTTTTTTACCACAGACATAAAAAAAGAGTGGAAAATATCATTATAGTCCGAGCGTTTCGTGCACAAATCGTGCACTTTATGATAGAAGCATGAAATTTGGTACACAGTTAGAACATGCCATATGGAACATTTTTAATGGTGTGTAAATCTAATGTACTGTGGACATGGACAAGACCCAGTCTTTGCCACAGACACATTGATGACCTCCTGTCCAGCGTCCACTAGCTAACAGCAGCATGTAGCAGCCCAGCGTGTCACTTTAACCAGGAGGGAGAGGACAATGTGTCTTCTCTCCTTGCTCCTACAAGCTCTGATCGATCGGCAGGCCGTCGCTTCAGATCAATAACAGCATTGCACTTTCCCACTCCGTGTCAACTGTAAACGCCTTCGATTTGGACTGAGGGAGACCCAGCTATATCTTGTCATCATGTTCACGTCAAAGTGTTTGTGTATAGCGGGTGCAGACTTCCATTCAGAAACACCCCCACTTAGAAACATCCCCATTCAGAAATACCCCCACTGAGGTTAGGGTTAAGGTTAGGTTTAGGTGACACAGCCATTTAGAATAATCATGGAAGTCAATCTTCTAAATGGCAATGTTTCTGAATGGAGATGTGTATAGTAGAATTTGAGAAATAGACGTTGTGTGAGGACCATGTTCCTGAGAGAATGGACCCTATTCATGCCCCGCCCACTCAGCAAATTTCTCAGCAACTTCTGGTGCTTTGAAGGGTAAACCCTGCTAAAAGCCCATAGAGTTTTACCTTTTAGCCTTTTTTGTGCCTTTTACCATCTTGTGTTCTTGATCATGCTAGCCGTATTTTATACTTTACTATTCGGAAATTGCATTAAATTTGCGATTTCTGTGTTAACTCTATATGGGCTTTTAGTAGGGTTTCCCCTTCAAAGCGTGACGTCAGCACCAGGAAGTTGCTGATTGGGTGGGACGTGAATAGGGCCAATTGGATATGTTATGTTTAAGCAAAGATGTGGTCATAGAGTTAGGATTAGACAATTAGAGGTTTAGTTTATGCCTGGTTATAGTTAGTTGCGTGCTGGTATCGTGCACCATAAATTGCTAATCTACAACAAGCTCACAGCGCTTTGCCCTGCAACACTTGAGCTTGTGAATCAGCTATTTTCAGTTTCAGGATTTGGGTTAAAAGTTGCATACATGTGATACAGTGGCATTCAAGAGCGTATGTCCTAAATGTTCATGTCCTCCTCACAAGTATTATAATACAAACCTGTGTGCGTGCGACCAGGGGTCATCGCCATTTTGGTTTGTGGTGGACATTTTTGTAAAGATTGTATTTTTGCCACAGACATAGCCCTGTCATGTTTCAGGGCTATGAGACAAAAAATAATGAGACAAATGAGACCAATAATATTACCAGAAATGCATAAAGAGATGGCCCTGAATGACCATAACAGGTCTGTAACTGCATTTGCACACTCTCAGAGTTATGGGGGTCCTCGCAAATAAAACATTTGCGAACAACCACTGTGGACTCCTAATATACCATTAATTGGGTCTTATGATGAAAATAAGAAAATGTGTAAAAAAAAAGAATCTAGAATTTGCCTTGGACAAAATCAAGTCTTTGCCACGGACATGTCGATCACCCCCCTGCGTGCGACGGTTTGCGTTGTTGCCTATTTTCAGAAAGCGTGCCTTGAAATGTTTATAGACATTTTGGCAGAGTGCGTGCGAGGCCGACAGCTACGTGTGAATGAGGACACTGTGTGTGTGCTCACCTGCACGTTGTGTGTGCCTTGCTGTTTGTGTGTTTGCTGAGCTCCCGTGCCTCTGCCTCAGAAGGCAGGTGCGATGCGGAGGCTGTTGTTGGCGGACAGGAAGGCGTCCTTCTGTCCGTCCCGCGGCGCAGCGTTGATTTAGTTTTAGATTTCTTTTGGTACAAAACACGGTAGTTTCTTGCAATCTCCAAATCTTGTGAGCTTGTAGATTGGCTATTTTCAGCATGCAGCCACGTGTAAAATCAGCCATTACGACGCCACCAAAATACATTTTAGTCGACAAAATCAACCGTAGATTTAGTCGAATAAGTTCTTAGGATATTTAAGGCGACTAAAGTCTTATGATATTTAGTCGTCTTAAAAACTAAATGATAGTGAAAGTGCTATTTTTGGGTTAAAGTTGTAGCCCTTACAATTCAGAGTGTAGGGTTCTCCCCACCTGTTTAGTCAACAGACACTACATTTTCAGGTCAGGGTGACAATTTTGTCCAATCTAGCGTAGAGTAATGCCGACTAGTAGAGCAGACAAATGTGAAACAGAAACCAAAGATCGGCGTGCTGCTGCCACGTTAACAAACAATACCAACCAGCGCCCGCGATTTTCGTCACAGAATTTTTATCTCCAGTACGATCAATCCCGCGCTAAAAGGTAAAGACGGAGGTTATTTCTGCGCTTAACAAGTGAAAAAGAAGCGTTGAAGAAGCGTGTTTGTTTTCTACTTCCTAACTGCATAACACAGCAGCAGAGTTTCCGCGAAAATAGTAGAACCGAAGCGGATACGGATCGGATTTTTCGATGACGTCATTTCGCATGTTCCGGTACCAGGGTGGTACCAATTATTTTATATATGAGCTGGGGCTGATCGCTAACTCATGAAAAACACGATTTTGGCAGTCAGGGCAAACCATAAAATGACTTGCAAAAGAAATACAATTTTGGCAGTAAATGAGTTAAACAGCTCTCAACAGGTGTCCACACACAGTTCTCATCGTCTACACATGCAGCATTGAAAGGAATGAACGCGTGTATGGCTGAACATAAAGGAGATGAGGGCAAGGGGAGCACGGAGAGAACCCATCCTTAGGAGGGGCGGAGGGCTGAGAGAGCGAGATATAGGAAGTAGGGCTGTCACAATTATTACATAATCTTCCAATCGCAATTATTTGACATAATCGCGATTCTTTTTCATAATCGTCATAATCATTTCCATGTTGAAAATCTTTCATATATATATTTTTTTAGTAAAAAATAGTGGAAATAGCCGATGTACAAGCTCACCACGCGTCGCATCGTGACGCGTTGTGAGCTTGTACATCGGCTATTTCCACTATTAATGTTATTTTTTAAGTATAAAGTTGTCAAATATGTCAGTAATTTCTTTGTATATTTAGGTTATGTGTCATATCTGCCATGTGCAACTTCAAAGCCTATCCACAACCCTCCAACATCCCATCGTGCATTGCGCAGAAGTTGCACAGAGCTTCCGGCGCCGCAGCCGAGTGTGATCTACAAGCTCACAACGGTTGCATCTGCGACGCGACGTGAGCTTGTATGTCTGCTGTTTACCGGAAGTGTCCTACAAATAATGCTCCAGTAAATGTTTGCGGAAACAGGTGGATAAGCCAAACAGAAATGTAACTGTCAACGACAAAAAAAAAAAATTAAATCGTTAATCGCAATTATTTGAGTGACAATGAATCGTCATGTAAAATGTCATAATCGTGACAGCCCTAATAGAAAGGGATAGCGAAGAAAGAGCTCGTAATTGCCCAACGCCCCGTCGTTCAAGTCTGTTAGCTGAGGATGTGAGTCTTTTCTTTTTTTTTTCTCAGAGGCGTTGTTGGGCTCTTTTGTAGCCGGGCAGGGAGAGAGAGGTTAGACCAGCTTGAGTCATTTTTCTTTGCCTAAATGAGGGATTTGTTTCGCTGGGTGTGGCGGGCGGAAGGGGGGGGGGGGAGAGAGAGAGACAGAGAGACAGTAATGTAATGAAGTAATGTCGCACCTCCTCAACCCCTGCGGAAACTCACTCTGAATGGCAATTTGTACATCCACCGGAATATGCCTGTTTAAATAGATTAAGTGTGTGTGTGTGTGTGTGTGTGTGTGTGTGTGTGTGTGTGTGTGTGTGTGTGTGTGTGTGTGTGTGTGTGCGTGCGCGCGCGTGATGTCACTTCATTCCGAACATGTCGGCCAGCGGGCCTGAAACATGGCAGCAATGACGTTAAGCAATTCCACATGTATCACCTTCACCTGGTAATCTTCTATGCCATGGATAAGTGTGTGTGTGTACACACACACACACACACACACACACACACACACACGCACACACACACACACACACACACACACACACACACACACAGTTACTGCTGCTTAAAGTAAAATAAGCAGCATGTAATTGGCCCACTGGCTTGTCACTTTGTCACAAATCTTTTGAGTAGCAGCAGCTACTCAACGAGAGAGATCTCTCGCTATAGCGCGCAACGAGGGCCTCTCCAACTCTTTTTTCCTGGGCTGAATCAGGGGCCCAGCACGTCCCTGCTCTCCATCATATGGTCCATGTGTGTTGTCCATATTATACTGGCACTGCTTCTTGCTTCCCATTGCAGTCACTAACATATCATCCATGCTCCATGGCAGCCTGCAGGCGTTGGCCTGGGATGCAGTGTGACTTCCAGGGCTTCCCCTGGGCCAAGCTGGACTGTAAGACTCTCTGCCTGCTTCCTCAAACACGCTTTAGGCATGACGCACATCCCCCCCCCCCCCCCATCCATCCACATCATCACATAGCTGCACTGGGGTGCGCTTGATTTAGCTCCCCGAGATCCTTTTGTGGTAGGAAACTTAAGATGAAAGTCGAAACCAGTGGCGTCCATATTGAGTATCTGAGACGAATAACAGTCTAAGTCCATATTTGATTTATTTCTAATATAGATATTTTTTGTTTTACAAGACTGTAAACCACAAACTAGTCATTTTTAATCTGTTAAATTGTTAATGCACTCCCCCCCTCATTTTGTTCAATTGTCTGTTTTAATGTTATCTGCTCCCCTTGTCTGCTGAATATTGCTTGTACGGACTTATACTGTCGTTCAACAAACTGTTGGAGATGTACTGTTTTTCCACTTCCCAAGTATGATGTCTTATAATTCCTAGAGTTAAGTAAAACAAATCGTATTCAACAAAATGAGGGGGGAGTGCATTAAGAATTGAACAGATTAGAAACGTTAGTTTGTGGTTTACAGTCTGGTAAATCAAAAAAATATCTATATTCAAAAAATATTTAAAATATGGCTATGTTTTTCATCTCAGGTATTCATTGGGCGTGGCAAGGTATGGAAGCTGCCATACCTTGGCTCCAGCCAGGGGGAAATAAAATGTAAATGTACTTCTTAAAATGAATTCACAAATGTCTCTATGACTCCCTGCGTTGATTATTCTGTTATTAAATTACTTTAAACTATCTGCAATGGAAATTAGAACAAAATGATTGCTTTCACCAGTGTATCATATTCTCGACAACACTTGTATCCCCCTATCTTGAAAAAATGGTTTATTCCTCGGTTCAGTAGGTCAGCACAGGTGCAATGTGTTATTGTTAATTAGCAGCAGCGGCACATTAAGGTAAAAAGCTAAGGTATGGCAACGGGAGAGTGTTTTTTACATGTCTTTCAGTCCAAGTGTATCAAAAAAGCAACTGGGTTAAGGCAGACCGAAGCTTGTGATTGGCTGCGCGGAGGTGACGAAAGTCTGGGGGACGGAAATACACCTAAACCCTAACCTTAACCCTAACCTCAGTAAAACTAACCCTGGTGAATGCTAACCTGGTGAAATGTCGGTCCAACGGTGCTTAACCCAGTTGCTTTTTTGATACACTCGGACTTAACTCATTGGCCGCCTCCCCCGATAGTCACGAGAAAATTCCAATGTCGCTCCCCGCCAGGCCCGATAGTCCCGAGAATTTGCTTTTATATAATGTAATGTTTAATTACATTATTCTGCAGCCCGTGAAAAAGTTTGAGCTTTCAGTCATATAACGAACCAAAGATATCACTCATCACAGTAAGTGTGTTTGAAAACAAGAGTGTAATAACGTATAAATCTCAATAGAAATGAATAAAACTCCCAATAAACCACAGTGAATGCATTTAGCGTGGCAGAGCGCAGCCCGCAGAGTGCAATCAGCGGCACACTGGCCACACGCATGTAAAGGGATGTGGGGCAGGGATGTGCAGAGAATATTTAGAGAGGCAGGGGCTGACATTTCTAAAGGGGCCTTTTGGTGGACAATTCTATTGAATGCAGCCCTCAGGGGCAGGGGCTCAAGCCCCCTTTGATGTCTATGTGTGTACATGCCTGGTGAAGGGGCTGGCAGAAGCGACAACGGAGCAGCTGGATCTGAGACCATTTTGCACAAATCAAACAAAATCCAGTAAAATGTTCACTTGGAAAGCCATGACCTGCCTCATTGGCCAACAACACACAGCTTCATCATAACCCCCAAAGTCTCGACAACAAAATATTATGTCCCAGGCAGCCAGACAACAACGAAGATCAGAAGATCAGATCAGCAGGAGCGTCACAAGGGAAAAGTGGGACGAGTCTGAGTTACTAGGGCCCAAGGTGGAAGGGGCTTCATTATTTTATACTTTTGCTATTGAAAAATAGCAGATCTACAAGCTTGCAGCGCGACACTCGGTGCCATGCTGTGAGCTTGTATATATCTATTTTTTAAATCCCCCTATGTAGAAAATTCATGGGGGGCCCGCAGTGAATCCTTGTACCCAGGGCCCAGCACCGACACCCAGTTGGAACAGATCCTCAGCCCACTACAAACACACGTATAGAAAGCCTGGTGAGGCGAGGTTACAAACAACACAATCACCTACTGGACAAGATGCAGCGCCGTCGGCCGGTCCAGTCGACCACCAACCGATCTTCAAGCCCTGCTACGGGAGTGGAGAGGAGAAAATATCCCCCCCCCCCCGGCGGAGTCCTCAATCAGGCGACCATTGTCTGAAGAAAAGCAACGTGTCGCGTCCATATAACTTCCATCGGTATGTAACAAAACTGGTGAAAATAGCAGATCTGCAAGCACACAACGCCTCGCATCCATGGAGCCTGATGGGAGGAGGAGTTCTAGGTGTATTATATTCCAGTTCTCAGGAAAGGGTCGCGTCCAAACTCCCAGCGGTGTAACAAAAAAAAGGAGTGAAAATAGCAGATCTACAACGCGTCGCGACGAGTGGAATCCAACGAGGAAGAAATGCAAACACGGCGATCGTCATTGTCAGTAAGTTTACTGTTGTTGTTTACATCCAAGCCTAAACTACTTTTCTTCCTCCTCACTTGGCTGATGCTGCAGCGTGCGTGCACGCGCAATCGCGCATGTGCGCGTGTTTGAGGCGCGCCGCGCAACGGCGCAAGTGCTTGCAGCCTGAAGGAAGGAAACGCGCCTGGAGAAATATCACCACTGGCCGTGTGTGATCGCTGCAGTCTGTTCCGTTCTAAAGCCCGCCTACTGTATCCGGTTATGTAACACTCACATGCATGCAAGAAACGTTTCCGCATCCGGTATAGACCCAGGCCGGATCAGCAACAAGCAGAGTAACTTGATTCCTATCAGTTCTCTACGAGGCCACTGAGCAGGGGCGTCAATTGGGTATGGCAGGGGTATGCAGCTGCCATACCTTGGCTACAGGGGGAAATAATAAAAATGAACTTTTCATCGTGCCTGTTGCTAAGGTATGGCAACATGACTGGTGTCTAGTCATGTTGCCATACCTTACCTTTTTCTGAACTGACGCCACTGCCACTGAGGCCAGCCAGCAGTTTGCGCACATCAACAGAGCATGAGAGCGATTCAATTCAAAGGAACGTTATTGGCATGAGAAAACATAGGCTACGTTTACATCGCCAAAGCAAGTGCCACAAATAAATAAAACAGTTGAATATGGGGAACATATTTACAGTTATACACATAGGCTTTGCCTTATATAAAGTTATAAGTTATAAGTGTGTGTGTGTGTGTGTGTGTGTGTGTGTGTGTGTGTGTGTGTGTGTGTGTGTGTGTGTGTGTGTGTGTGTGTGTGTGTGTGTGTGTGTCAAAATGTGATCTGTGCAAAATAAAACACTTGAATGTGAATAAAAGGTAAAAAGCTTATTTCTATTTGTGTGAAGTCAGTATGACGCCCTAAGGGCAAGAGGTGACCTATTACAGCCCTATTACACTATTCCAGTTATTGCCCTATTACACAATTACACTTATTACACTAGTAAACTTATCTGATAAGTGCCTGACGCCATAAATACAAATATCAACTGAATTATCCACTTGAAAAGCGATCGATCACAAAAAGGTCAATATCTCCAGTTTTATCAATTAGAGCTGGATTTTGGTCAAAAATGGCTATTTTGAGATGGCTGCAACTATAGAAAAAAAAGCTTTTTATTTTATTTTTTTATTTTTTGGTGAGACTAGAGGTGGTCTTCTTTCTTTTCAGGTACTGTAAGACATGGTCGAAAAAACACAGAATTTAGGAAAAATGTCAATATAAAAAAAATATATAAATTTTTTTATTAAACAAAATGGCAGGAGAGCCATACAGTCAATGTTAAAATGGCGGCCAATGTGTTAAAGACCTGCAAAAAATACTCTCCCGTATGGCAACATGACACCAGTCATGTCGCCATACCTTAGCCTTTGCTGAACTGACGCCACTGGTCGAAACGATGCTAAATGAAGCGCACCTGCTGTTGTCCCGTGTTGCGTCACAGTGTGTAACCCAGCTTGTCAGCTCATCCCAACCATCACCTTTGAACCCTGAACCTGGCTGCTCAGTGTCCTATCACAGCTTCATCCACTATGACCCTGAATGCAACCTCACTCTCAAGCCGTGCAACCTCACTCCATCCTAAGCTACCTCGTTACGCGCTACGCAACTTTGCTACACCCTCTGCAACCTGACAACACACTCTGCAGCCTCACTCCATGCTCTGCTATCTTACTCTACACTCTGCAACCTCACAAATGCATTGTATTTATAAGGCACTTCACGTCAGCATCATGCCTGCATCATGCCTTGACTTCATGTCACACCCAGATCACTCTGCATGAACCAGTCCATCTGTCATTGACCATATCCACATGGTGGCCGTCTTGCTTTCACATGACGCTTGGTTGTGACGTAAAAGCAAAATAGTCGGTGCACTTGGTCAATACAGACCTACTATAAGCCTGTGTTTCTCAAACTTTCAAATGTCAAGGTCTCCCCTTAACTCTGACAGTGTACAAAATGGAACCAAATGAACCTGTTAGGTTCCATTTGTACACTGTCAGAGTTACAGACTTGTATGGGTCAATTTAGACCCCAATAAAGGAACCCACAGAGTCCCTGGAATCCACCTTTGAGAAACACTGTACTAAGCCATATGCCAGTCCTTATATGACGTTTCTTTGCTCTTTTATTTTTAGTTTTGTATTGGTTATTGTTGTTCCTAAACTATGCGTATGCTGAGGTACATCAGTGAACCTTCTGCCACCTATGAGGGGTGTAATTTTAAGCTGTTTATGTGAAACCAATTCCAACCGGTGGTCGGAGCTCTTCAGCAAGGTGACGGTCTCTGCAGAAGCAGCGTTAAAACACTGAGGAGCTCTCCACCACCTCAAAGCACCCGCCCTACCCCCCACCCCCCTAGAGACCTGTCCCCCAAATGCTTGACGTTTTATGCTATGTTGTTTAGCCTACCGGGGACATGAAGCTACAAACTGCAAAAAGAAATATTTCTCAGCTCTTCATTTATAAGATATTTTCCCCACTTCCACTCTTCTTTGCTCTCTCTCGAAATTCCTGCTCCCCTCCATATAATATGGAAGAAAAACTCAATTCTTGACGTTATCCATTTCCCTGTGCTGTTATTTAACCCTACCCTGTTCATTTACAAGAACACTAATACTTAATTTTTACTTAAAAATAAGGCATTGTATAAGCTGTTGTTGGCACGCGACAAACCGTCGCATGATGAAATCTAAGTCGGGCTCAACAAAGACCACGTCATGGGAGTGGCTGTTCTGTGGCTTCGTTTCAGGTAGTCTAAACACAGCATTTCTCTGGAGCCCCGTGCATCGCTGCTGTCCCCAAACCCCTTATGTTGAAACATCCTCTAACGGTTACCATCTCCTCACTGTCTGCCGGTGTGCACCTGAAACTGTCCCGTATGAGCAGCACATTGACATGAAATACGGGACAGATTGAGCATGCATGGGGCGCCACCGAGTCAGCAGGTGATGACAAGGGGATCCTGGAGGTGTCCGATTTTTACCTACCATTCATAATGTGTGTGTGTATTTTTCGCGTGTATCAAAAAAGCACCTTAGTTAAGGCAAGACCTGCGGAAGTAGTTTTTAGTTTTCCCCCCGACTTTCGGCGCCTCTGTGCGGTCCAAGTGAACACAAAGGAGCGCTCCCTACCTCCGGTTCAGCGGGCGTGTCTTGCCTTACCCGAAGTGCTTTTTTGATACATGCATATGTTACTGTATTTTAACCCTTTAATGTCTTGCATCCTTCCAGCGACCACTAATGACTTTGCCACACAAGCTGTCTGAAACAAAACCCCCAAAAAACGTTTCAGCAGCGTTGTGTCGTGTTGGGAATTGCCGCAGCTGTGTGTGTGTGTGTTTGTGTTCTCTTACACAATGCTCTACTCTGTGTTTTTCCTTTTTAGATTAAAAAACTAAGGGTATTTGATGAAGGTAAGCCCCTCGATCAAGTCGGCCCGACAGGAAAAACAAAAGCTTGCCGTTAGTTTTTTTTAATTTCCTCTCGGCCGGCAGTCTCCTTTTACACACCTGTTACCTTCTCTACTCGTTCACTCACCTTGGCTGGTTTCTTCCACACCTCCCCCCACCCTCACCCCTCCCCTCCCTCCTCTGTTGTTTGGATACTAACCAAGGCTTCATTTATCCAGAGCTGTGTGACAAAAGGGATAACGGAGGCTCTCTCTCTCTCTCTCTCTCGGCTGGTTAATTGAGAGTGATGCACGGGAAGGTGGACAATTAGCACTCCGACTACGTTAGCGGCATGAACAATACGGCTACACCCCACCACTCCCAACCCCCCCACCACCTCGCTTCTGCATGTGGTTTGCCTTTATCTCCTCACCCCTCCTCCCCCCATCCCTATCGTTCCCTGTCTGTCTGTCTGTCTGTCTGTGTGTCGGAGGAGCGTGGCTGTTTGCCCCGGGGCACAACTCTGAGACTCAACACCTGCCGCACTGGAAGGGAAGACGCCTTTGTCGTTTAGAAGCCTTGTTTGAACTGCTGCAGGCAGGCAGGCAGGCAGGGGACCCGATGGGGGAGCAGAGCCATTTAAAGACTCCTCTTTGTTTACTGTGCTCTCTCTCTCTCTCTCTCTCTGTGTGTCTGTGTGTGTGTGTGTGTGTGTGTGTGTGTGTGTGTGTGTGTGTGTGTGTGTGTGTGTGTGTGTGTGTGTGTGTGTGTGTGTGTGTGTGTGTGTGTGTGTGTGTGTGTGTGTGTGTGTGTGTCTCTGAGTCTTTCTCTCTCTGCGTCTGTCTGTCTTCCTCTGTCTGTTTGTCTCTCTCTCTCTCTCTCTCTCTCTCTCTCTCTCTGGCTGCAGTGCATTGTGGGTTGGTGTGTACAGAGCAGGAAATAACAGGTCTGTGATGAGGAGGATATAATGATGACACATTAGTCTCTCATGCTCATGGTGCGAGGAAGATCTGGGATCTTTATTCATGTATTTATTTGTTTGTTTGTTTATTTAATCTGTCAAACCCTCCGACTTCCTGTCAGAGTCGAGACGACCTAAACAACTTCCTGTCAGAGTCCTCCTAAACATAGTCTTGCGTAGCCAGACAACTATTCCACAATCTCCGAATGCTATGTGTAGAGTCTGGAACGACAGCTCCCGAACGACGAGTATCGGAAGTAGCAACTGCTGCACGGAACTGTAGTCCCATTGGAAACATAACAGAAGCACACTAGCACAGACAGAGTCATTCGAGCGGCATATTCTTGTTACGGGTGTATAGATTAAGAAAACATTTGAAAACATCATGGAAGTAACACCAACACCACCAGAAATGTGTGTGTGTGTGTGTGTGTGTGTGTGCGTGTGTGCGTGTGTGCGTGCGTGCGTGCGTGCGTGCGTGTGGCAGGGGGAGGCCTCTATGCATCACACTACTGTCCGTGTAGGCTAGAGAGGTCTTTATCTTTGCAAGGTAGACCCCCCCCCCCCCCCCCCCCCAGTGCACAGAAGGCAGATGGAGCCTCTTTGTAGATGGAGAGGGAGAGTGAGAGAGGCGTCTCGCTTATGTAGGCTGTGGGCTTTTTTTTTGTTCTTCCTTCAGTGCAGGAATGGACCGATGCCCTGTGTGCCGGAATGCTGGGTTTTGTTCTCTGGCTTAGGACTGTTTTTTCCTAATTTCAGACATCTTTAGATCGGATAATATTTTTTTTGAAAATGACATGCCCAAAAAAGACGGCAGGGTGAAAGTTAAATCGGGGTTAGGCCAACACCGTCCACACGCACACACACCTTTTTTTTTTTTCTTTTTTTTACATTTATGAAAATCTTTTATACTTAAAATGTATTTTATAATTAAAAAACTATTTGTAAGAACGGTAAAATAAATACACAAAAATAAAATATATTTACTCCATAAATACTGATGTGATCCCTGCGACCCTGTGGTTTGGGAAGAAACCCCCTCACCCCCCACTAAGCAGCAGAGCTCCCGGATGTTGGCTGCTGGCCGGCGACGGCGTCCCGCGCAGCGCGGAGTGTCTGTTACTGTGGCCATCTGTCTGTCCCTCTTTTAGACGCTGCAACTTGAGACGCCACACACACACACACACACACACACACACACACACACACACACACACACACACACACACACACACACACAACCAGGACGGGGAATGAGAATATTCAGACAGATGCTCAGGACTCCACAAAAGCTGAAGCTTGTTTGAGTTGTTTAAAAACCGGAGAACCTTTCGTGGCAAAAAAAAAGGGGCGGCAGACAGGGGAGGATTGTGGGTAAGAGGGGAGTTTTGGGGGGTGAATTGATTAAGGGGTGAATTTCCAACGCGGCAAACTCGTTTAACCACCCTATTTATTGTTTTATATACAGTATATAGTGGAAAATACTGAGCTTGGGGATCTGTTATTGAATTTTCTTTTTTAAATGATATTTTATTTGTAATATTTTTGCCTATCACGACAAGCCCAAAAATATGAGCTCCCGGTTTGAAAGTGCTTAAATCTGGAGACTTCCGGGGGTCCGCTGGCCTAGCGGTCCACGTGAATGCGGTTTTCCCGGTAGCCCTGAACGCAACGGTGGGGGCTGATGGGCAAGGAGGGTCGCAAGCTCTATGAGAAACAACTAAAACTGGAACCGCGATCTTGCCACACGTGAATAATTGTGGTTGTAAACAATAACACAGACAATATAAATCCTTATTAGTCTAGTAGTGGGAAGAAGGGGTTATCATCATGGCCCCAAATAACTTTTAAATATCTTGCAATTGGCGACGAGTCTCTTACGAAATCGGCAAGAGTGCCTCTCAATACATAATGCTAACCTTTCCATCGGCAATAGTCAGTGCCAGTGGTGAAGCCTGACAGCACGTTGTGGGTTCGAATCCCGATCCCGATGACCTTTGTTGCATGTCATTCCCTGTCTTTCTCTCCCTGCTTACTGTCTCGCTTTACCATATACTGTCAATAAAGCCCAAAAATATCTTAAAAATTCTAAAAACTGGACACTCTGTGGCTTAAAAAACGGGTAGTCAGAGGGAGGATTGCGCGGGGTAGGTAGGCGACGGCTGCATGGAGAAGTTTTTGGGGGAATTGATGAGGGCTGAATTTGCAACGGGGGGGAACAGAATAGTAGAGGCAGACGACCAGCGATGTTTTTGATTGTGTCCCCGGCACCTTTTCAGCCCAGCGCACTTATCCCCCGTCCGTTTTGTCATCCCCTGGTAATCGTTGACACAAAGGTCCCTGAGTGCAGCAGAGGACGAGCGCCACAAAAGAAAAGACTCCAACATTATGTCCGACGGAGACATAATGTGTCTGTTTTTTTTTTTCTTCATTTTTTCATAGCAGGCTTTTTATATTTACTCTCACCTACCCTTAATGCATTTTGTTACAGCCTGTGGCTTTAACCACTTGCACCCTCGCATCCCAGTTTTGGGCGTTTCAATTTTGGTCACGTCATTATAGAGCTGTGAAAACCAACTTTTTCTCTTTTTTATTATTTTTTTGTACAATTTCAGCACATTTTCTGAAATAGCTCTACTGAGCTTCACAGCGGTGCAGCGGTGCTTGTAGGTCGGCTATTGTCTGAATCATTTGGAATTCTTTGTGGTTGGCGTGGCTCAGCGGTTAAACAGGTGGCAACCGGGTTCTCTTTTTTGTTTTGTTATTTTGTCACAAATCATACAAGCATCTGGAAAAATATGCTTGTCTCTCTCTGTTAACGGCTGTCTTGAGATGACCGAGCATGTTTGCACAAGGCATGAGATTCGCTTCCTTGCACAGAAACACCTTTGATCGCTGTCTCTCACTAATAAATGAATGCATTGTTATTATGATGGTCAACACTGCTCTGACTCTGAACATGGATCACACTGTTTCACTTTTTAATTGGTGTGGGTGTTGGGTGGGTTCTGCTTCAAGTGGATGCTGTGTGTGTGTGTGTGTGTGTCACGTGCACAACAATGCACGTTCCAATGTGACATGTTCCACATCCCCATATCTGACCTCTCTCTCCCCTTCCCTCTCTCTCTCTCTCTCTCTCTGTCCTCTCTCACTCCCACCTTTTCTCTCTCTCTCTCTCTCACTCACTCACACTATCCCTCTCTCTCTTTCTCTCTGTCCTCTCTCATTCACTCCCTCCTTCTCTACCTCTCTCTCTCCTCCTCTCTCTCACTCCCCCTCTCGTTCTCTCCCTCCCTTCCTCTCACTCACTCACTCACTCACTCACTCACTCACTCACTCACTCACTCACTCCCTCTCTCCTCTCTCCCTCTCTCCCTTCTTCTCTCACCCTACTTCCCCCCCCCCTCCTCTCTCTCTCTCTCTCTCTCTCTCTCTCTCTCCCTCTCCCCCCCTTTCTCTCTCCCTCTCTCTCTCTCTCTCTCTCTCTCTCTCTCTCTCCCTCTCCCCCCCTCTCTCCCTCCCTCTCTCTCTCCCGTCCCAGGCTCCCTCAGTAACAGTACCAGTACCAGTGCGGAGCTGGGTGGTGCTCCTCCTCCTCCACCAGACAGCCAGACAGTGGACCAGGTGTCTCCCACCATGCCCCGCGCCACCCGGAACCGCGTGTCCGGCAAGCTCCGCCGCTCGGCCAGCGCCATCAGCAAGTCCTCCAACTGAACTCTTCATCATCCCCTCCTCCTCCTCAACTCTGATTGGCTACTACTACTACTGCGCCCCCTCGCGACTGCAAAGTTTTTATTTGTGTGATTATCGTCTGTCTGTCTGTGTCATGTAGACCAAACTTTCAAACGTCAAGGTCTCCCCTTAACTCTGACAGTGTACAAATGGAACCAAATTAACCCGCCAGGGTTCATTTGGTTCCATTTGTACGCTGTCAGAGTTACAGACTCGTATGGGTCAATTTAGACCCCTGTAAAGGAATCTATAGAGTCACTGGAATCCACTTTGGGAAGTTTTTATTTGTGTGATTATCTTCTGTCTGTCCGTCTGTTTGTGTCATGTAGACACATAACTGGAGCACATTGCAATTTTGATGTTTTTTTTATTTTATTTAAGTGGCATTTATCGATGACTCTGGAAACATTTCCTTTTTTTTTTTTTTTTTTATAGTTTTTTTCCTTTTTCGCCCGTTCAGCTGCTTATCTACACAAACCTTACTGTCCCTATCCGGGGGATCGAGGTTAACGGCAAAGGTAGCCGATCTAAAAGCTCACGACGCGCCGCGTTGGGGGAGACGCGTTGTCATGAGCGACGCGTCGTGAGCTCGTAGAACGTGGCCGTTGTTTGTTTGTGTTTGCCGAAAACGTTTGGGCCGCACACTAGGGAAATACTAGCACAGGACCTAGTACAGAGCCCTGTGGCACACACACCCCGGTCAACTACGTACACATTAGGGTCAAAGTGTTTTTTTGTTGTTTTTTAATCGAGACGGGAACGCGAAGACTTTAAGCTATTTATGTTCATTCAATGCAAGTTTTTGCTGAAGAATCGGAGCGATGTAGGAACCCGTCATGACTGATGCAAGTCAACCTGTGATGATAAACATGTCCCCTCTGTTGTACAAAATAATGTCTTAAGAGCCTACGGTAGTGACACTCAAGTCTTATCTATCGTCGTTGTCGGGTGGAAACCTTGTATGTCCAAAACCGTTTGTTTTGTATTCATCATTTTAAAAATGATTTGAACGATCTACAAGCACACAACGCCTCGCACCACGAGGCTTTGTGTGCTTGTAGATCTGCTGTTTTCACTACTTTTGTGCGACGGCCTCGTATGATGTAGCAGGGCTTTGCTTTGCGAAAAAAATTACAAATTTGAAACTTGGAGATACAAGGTTTCTGCCCGACAGTGACGTTATACTCTGCAGTATGACATAGTCCAGTAGTTCTCAACCTTTCCAGGCCGTGACCCCCAAAAAATTTGAAACCCCCACACCCTGATAAGCACTTGTAGGAGTTGAGGCATTTCTCTTTCGGTTCCCCAGTATAAGTATTGTGAAAATAGCGGATCTACAAGCCCACAACACCTCGCGAAGCAAGGCGTTTCACACTCTTTTTTTCACTATTTCACAAGCTTGTATCATTTTGAAGTTTGACCAGTTTTCATGGCTTGTTGATTACTTTTGATTCATTAATGGTCTTTTAGTTTTCTCTCTTTTTTTATAGGTATTTTAAAGTCCTTAAATTGTCACTTCACTGTCATCTGGGGACCCCCCCCCCCAAGAGAGGGGGGCTCCCCCCCCCCTAAATGAAGAGAGGGGGGCTCTCTTCATTTAGCCCCCCCCCCCCCCCCCCAAAAAAAAAAAGAATTATCGACCCACAGGTTGAGAACCATTGGCGTAGCCGTTTGCCATGCGATGGGGTATAAATTGAGCTCAAAGCTACAATCCAGAACTTATTTGAATGAATAAAAACTTGTATTTTTAACCAATCTGCATGGTAGAGAGTGTTAATACAGTATAACTATAGTACATGTGGTTTGAAGAGGTGGTCTCCTTGTAGAGCACCGAAGTCCCACGTCATTTACCAGTCCTACCTGGGTCACGTCCCCGTTTAACTCATTTACTGCGTCAACCCGAGAAAAAGGCCGTTGGTCCAAACTGCTCCGCCTGAGAATTTAATTTGATTTCATTTAGAAGAACAATCCAAAATACTATCGCCGCTCCGCGGTTACTAAGTCTGAGACGGAAACCGGGACCGGATGTGCATTTCTTTGGCCAGAACAAACCATCTCTCTGTGACAACTTCATGCTCCATTTTCTTCCTTTGTAAACATCACTGCTGCTAGCTAAGCATAGCTAGCTAGCATGGATTAAGTTGGGGTCTTTTTGTAATATTTTTGGACCACAATTCTTCGATGATAGGCCAAATGTACGATTACCCCATGCTATTCTCCATAGAGGAGTGACTTCCGTGACCCAGGGGATGAACGAGTGGCGTCAGGACTTCGGCACTCTGTATACTCTTCCATCGAGACATTCAGAACCCCGGTGTCAGGTCGGGACTACTACCGGTTGACAAGTAGTACTGCCTGAGGCTCATACATACATACAGTACGCCCCAACATCTCCCGTACTCAAACGAGGGATTCCACTGCTCCTGAGTGAGCGGAAGACGTCTGGTTTCCTACACGTGAGCCTCTTTTTTTTTCAAACGCAGTTCCTGTCCTCCCGCGCCCCGCCCTCCCGTTCCAATTTCTCACAAACAATAAGCGCTTCTCTTTGAAAAAAATGAATAAATGAGAAATTGGACCTGCGCGGGGGACCGCGGCCAGAACTGCGTTCGAGAAAAGAGGCCCGCTTCTGACACCGAGTTTGAATCCCCCTGGTGTTAATAGTCAGCAATTGCCTCTCTTCGTTGGGATGTGTACAAATGAAGGATTGTAGCTTTACAGGTGCTTCTGCATGCGGTCCTTGGGTGACGCTAAAAAAGAAAAAGAGAACGATAAGCACTAAACAGAACAGCCGTACATTTTCACTAGGATAAAACTCGAAAAACTGAAAGTGTTTCCTCATCTTTCTGTACCGAGTTTGACCTTTGCCCCCTCTGACCTCTTGCTGGGGACGTCCTGCTCACGAGCCCACATCTCTACTACTCTGTTTAGTCCATCACGGTGGTTCTTTGACTTTCTCGCGACAAGGTCCCCCAAATTGATGTATTGCGGACATGGACCACTCAGAATTGAAGATTTATGTTTAAAAATAGGCTACTAAACTATTCAACCCCCAGATGTTGCCAGGTTTCTACAGCTAAATTGACGATAGTTAGGAAACCATGGAAATGGAAAATGAAACCAAATGGAGCCTTTATAGTGGTACATTTGGTTCCATTTGTACTGTCAAGAGGTCCATGGGCCCAATCAGTGCATACCAAAACGAGGGCATACATAATGAGACATTTTGAGAACCACTTGTGTACAGTAGTAGGTGTGTTTCTTGTGTCTTAACCAATACACACAAAGCGTGGACGTACTTTTAATCTCGTTGAACCCAGAGTGGACAATCAAAGTGATGTCTTTTCCTGCCTGAGCTTAATGAAAATTAGCTTTTGTGATTGTTCGCTGGTTTGTTTATTTTAATTTATTGTTTCAGTTTTTTTCTTAGTTGTATTTTTCCCTCGTTTCTAAATGAATTCCGATGGATTCTCGTGACACTTTGATTCATGCTGCTCTGCTGGAATGAGGATGCGGTGCGCTGCGTAATCGTTTTCTGATGTCGTTAACTTGGTCTCGTATCCCGTTAATCCAATGAGCTCCGACCCGCCCAGCACCCCCCCCCCCACCCCACCCCTCAGCCCCGGTCTGTTCCTCCGTCCATCGTTCGTCTCGGTCTCCGCCGACGCTCGACGACGACCACATTCCAACGTCACACACACTGGTGACATGTTTTGCACTCTTGTCATTGATAGAAACCTAGCGTTGAATGTCTCAGTCTTTTATATTCTCGGATCTATAGCGTCGTTGTCGGGTGAAAACCTTGTATGTCCAAAACCGTTCGTTTTGCATTTGTCATTTTAAAAATGATTTAAACTAGTGAAAACAGCCGATCTACAAGCACACAACGACTCGCGCCGCGTGGCGTTGTGTGCTTGTAGATCGGCTGTTTTCACTACTTTTGTGCGACGGCCTTGCGTGACGAAGCGGGGCTTTACTTTGCGAAAGAACATACACATTTGAAACTCGGAGATATGAGGTTTCCGCCCGACAATGACGATAAGTTGCTTTAAGAAACGAAGAAGAAGAAGAAACGCAATTTTCCGATGTTTTCTCGAATGTACATACGGAGTCTTATTTCATGATCGGTTTATTTTGCTGTCGCGTCGTATTGATGCAACCATGTTGCTGTTAGGCTGAAAAGAAAAGAAAAAAAAAAAAACTACCACCGGAGCCTCAGGTGACCGTGACTCTTAACTCCATGCACTGGTGTGTGTGCGACGGTGCGTGCGTGCGTGCGTGCGTGTGTGCGTGCATGCGCTCTCTCGCGCCCACTTCCTCCTCTTCATCCTTAATCGGATTTCTTTTCTCCCTCGTCTTCATTTGGTGAGACGGTGAACGGAGATGCCACCCCCCCCCCCCCCCCCCCCCCTCTTCCGCTGCCACATCTCTTCATTTAGCAAAAGCAACTGTTGTTCTTCCTGTGTGTGTGTGTGTGTGTGTGTGTGTGTGTGTGTGTGTGTGTGTGTGTGTGTGTGTGGGTGTGTGGGTGGGTGGGTGGGTGGGTGGGTGTGTGTGTGTGTGTGTGTGACCTTAATGAGGTTGTCCTTATTGTACGAGACAGCGTATGCACGCTATTTTATTGTGTTCTAAACATCTGATCTCTGCCTACACACTAGAGGACTTCAACGGGTCCAAAAGATTAAATGGAAAATCGAAATGGCCTGTAAAATTTCTTCAGATTCTGAACTGTTCTGAAATAATAATCAAATTACGTGTGTGTGTTCTCTACGTTTTCCCTCGTGGCGTCTAGGGCTGTCACAGTTATTACATAATCGTCTAATCGCAATTATTTGATGAAATCGCAATTATTTTGCATATCGTCAAAACTGTTTCCATGTTGAGAAATGTTAATATAGTTACAAACACTTTCAAAAAGTAGTGGAAATAGCAGATCTACAAGCTCACAACACGTTGCATCGATGTTCTTTTTTCAGTATGAAATTGTCAAATATCATTTCTTTGTAA